>NC_051863.1:92534597-92559597 GCF_015732765.1 Culex quinquefasciatus | reverse complement strand
TTTATATTTTTATATTTTTATATTTTATATTTTATATTTTTATATTTTATATTTTTATATTTTTATATTTTTATATTTTTATATTTTATATTTTATATTTTATATTTTTATATTTTTATATTTTTATATTTTATATTTTTATATTTTATATTTTTATATTTTTATATTTTATATTTTTATATTTTATATTTTTATATTTTTATATTTTTATATTTTTATATTTTTATATTTTTATATTTTTATATTTTTATATTTTTATATTTTTATATTTTATATTTTATATTTTTATATTTTTATATTTTTATATTTTTATATTTTATATTTTTATATTTTATATTTTTATATTTTTATATTTTTATATTTTTATATTTTATATTTTTATATTTTATATTTTTATATTTTTATATTTTATATTTTTATATTTTATATTTTTATATTTTTATATTTTATATTTTTATATTTTTATATTTTATATTTTTATATTTTATATTTTTATATTTTTATATTTTATATTTTTATATTTTTATATTTTTATATTTTTATATTTTTATATTTTTATATTTTTATATTTTATATTTTATATTTTTATATTTTTATATTTTTATATTTTATATTTTATATTTTTATATTTTTATATTTTTATATTTTTATATTTTTATATTTTTATATTTTTATATTTTTATATTTTTATATTTTTATATTTTTATATTTTTATATTTTTATATTTTTATATTTTTATATTTTATATTTTATATTTTTATATTTTATATTTTTATATTTTATATTTTTATATTTTTATATTTTATATTTTATATTTTTATATTTTATATTTTTATATTTTTATATTTTTATATTTTTATATTTTTATATTTTATATTTTATATTTTTATATTTTATATTTTTATATTTTTATATTTTTATATTTTTATATTTTTATATTTTATATTTTTATATTTTATATTTTTATATTTTATATTTTTATATTTTTATATTTTATATTTTATATTTTTATATTTTTATATTTTTATATTTTTATATTTTTATATTTTTATATTTTATTTTTATATTTTTATATTTTATATATTTTTATATTTTATATTTTTATATTTTTATATTTTTATATTTTATATTTTTATATTTTTATATTTTTATATTTTTATATTTTTATATTTTTATTTTTTATATTTTTATATTTTATATTTTTATATTTTTATATTTTTATATTTTTATATTTTTATATTTTTATATTTTATATTTTTATATTTTTATATTTTTATATTTTATATTTTATATTTTTATATTTTATATTTTTATATTTTATATTTTTATATTTTTATATTTTTATATTTTTATATTTTTATATTTTTATATTTTATATTTTTATATTTTTATATTTTATATTTTTATATTTTTATATTTTTATATTTTTATATTTTTATATTTTATATTTTATATTTTTATATTTTTATATTTTTATATTTTTATATTTTTATATTTTATATTTTTATATTTTATATTTTATATTTTTATATTTTTATATTTTATATTTTTATATTTTATATTTTTATATTTTTATATTTTTTTTATATTTTTATATTTTTATATTTTTATATTTTTATATTTTATATTTTTATATTTTTATATTTTTATATTTTATATTTTATATTTTTATATTTTATATTTTTATATTTTTATATTTTTATATTTTTATATTTTATATTTTTATATTTTTATATTTTATATTTTATATTTTTATATTTTATATTTTTATATTTTTATATTTTTATATTTTTATATTTTTATATTTTTATATTTTTATATTTTTATATTTTATATTTTTATATTTTATATTTTTATATTTTATATTTTTATATTTTTATATTTTATATTTTTATATTTTTATATTTTATATTTTTATATTTTTATATTTTTATATTTTATATTTTTATATTTTATATTTTTATATTTTTATATTTTTATATTTTATATTTTTATATTTTTATATTTTTATATTTTTATATTTTATATTTTTATATTTTTATATTTTTATATTTTTATATTTTTATATTTTTATATTTTATATTTTTATATTTTATATTTTATATTTTTATATTTTTATATTTTATATTTTTATATTTTTATATTTTTATATTTTTATATTTTATATTTTTATATTTTTATATTTTTATTTTTTATATTTTTATATTTTTATATTTTATATTTTTATATTTTATATTTTTATATTTTTATATTTTATATTTTTATATTTTATATTTTTATATTTTTATATTTTATATTTTTATATTTTTATATTTTTATATTTTATATTTTTTTATATTTTATATTTTTATATTTTTATATTTTTATATTTTATATTTTATATTTTATATTTTTATATTTTATATTTTTATATTTTATATTTTATATTTTATATTTTTATATTTTATATTTTTATATTTTTATATTTTATATTTTTATATTTTTATATTTTATATTTTATATTTTTATATTTTATATTTTTATATTTTTATATTTTTATATTTTTATTTTTATATTTTTATATTTTTATATTTTTATATTTTTATATTTTTATATTTTTATATTTTTATATTTTTATATTTTTATATTTTTGTATTTTTATATTTTTGTATTTTTGTATTTTTGTATTTTTGTATTTTTGTATTTTTGTATTTTTGTATTTTTGTATTTTTGTATTTTGTATTTTTGTATTTTTGTATTTTTGTATTTTGTATTTTTGTATTTTTGTATTTTTGTATTTTTGTATTTTGTATTTTTGTATTTTTGTATTTTTGTATTTTTGTATTTTTGTATTTTTGTATTTTTGTATTTTTGTATTTTTGTATTTTGTATTTTGTATTTTGTATTTTTGTATTTTTGTATTTTTGTATTTTTGTATTTTTGTATTTTGTATTTTTGTATTTTGTATTTTTGTATTTTGTATTTTTGTATTTTGTATTTTTGTATTTTTGTATTTTTGTATTTTTGTATTTTTGTATTTTTGTATTTTTGTATTTTTGTATTTTTGTATTTTGTATTTTTGTATTTTTGTATTTTGTATTTTGTATTTTTGTATTTTTGTATTTTTGTATTTTTGTATTTTTGTATTTTGTATTTTTGTATTTTTGTATTTTTGTATTTTTGTATTTTGTATTTTGTATTTTTGTATTTTTGTATTTTTGTATTTTTGTATTTTTGTATTTTGTATTTTTGTATTTTTGTATTTTTGTATTTTTGTATTTTTGTATTTTTGTATTTTTGTATTTTTGTATTTTGTATTTTTGTATTTTTGTATTTTGTATTTTTGTATTTTTGTATTTTTGTATTTTGTATTTTTGTATTTTTGTATTTTGTATTTTTGTATTTTTGTATTTTTGTATTTTTGTATTTTTGTATTTTTGTATTTTTGTATTTTTGTATTTTGTATTTTGTATTTTTGTATTTTTGTATTTTTGTATTTTTGTATTTTGTATTTTTGTATTTTTATTTTTGTATTTTTGTATTTTTGTATTTTTGTATTTTTGTATTTTTGTATTTTTGTATTTTTGTATTTTGTATTTTTGTATTTTTGTATTTTGTATTTTTGTATTTTTGTATTTTTGTATTTTTGTATTTTATTTTTGTATTTTTGTATTTTTGTATTTTGTATTTTATTTTTGTATTTTTGTATTTTTGTATTTTGTATTTTTGTATTTTTGTATTTTTGTTTTTTGTATTTTTGTATTTTGTATTTTTGTATTTTTGTATTTTTATTTTTGTATTTTTGTATTTTGTATTTTTGTATTTTTGTATTTTTGTATTTTTATTTTTGTATTTTGTATTTTTGTATTTTTGTATTTTTGTATTTTTGTATTTTGTATTTTGTATTTTTGTATTTTTGTATTTTTGTATTTTTGTATTTTTTTGTATTTTTGTATTTTGTATTTTTGTATTTTTGTATTTTTGTATTTTTGTATTTTTGTATTTTGTATTTTTGTATTTTTGTATTTTGTATTTTTGTATTTTTGTATTTTTGTATTTTTGTATTTTGTATTTTTGTATTTTTGTATTTTTGTATTTTTGTATTTTTGTATTTGTATTTTTGTATTTTGTATTTTTGTATTTTTGTATTTTGTATTTTTGTATTTTTGTATTTTTGTATTTTTGTATTTTTGTATTTTTGTATTTTTGTATTTTTGTATTTTTGTATTTTTGTATTTTGTATTTTTGTATTTTTGTATTTTTGTATTTTTGTATTTTTGTATTTTTGTATTTTTGTATTTTGTATTTTGTATTTTTGTATTTTGTATTTTTGTATTTTGTATTTTTGTATTTTTGTATTTTTGTATTTTTGTATTTTTGTATTTTTGTATTTTTGTATTTTGTATTTTTGTATTTTTGTATTTTTGTATTTTGTATTTTTGTATTTTGTATTTTGTATTTTGTATTTTGTATTTTTGTATTTTTGTATTTTGTATTTTGTATTTTTGTATTTTGTATTTTTGTATTTTTGTATTTTTGTATTTTTGTATTTTGTATTTTGTATTTTTGTATTTTTGTATTTTTGTATTTTGTATTTTTGTATTTTTGTATTTTTGTATTTTTGTATTTTTGTATTTTTGTATTTTTGTATTTTTGTATTTTTGTATTTTTGTATTTTTGTATTTTTGTATTTTATTTTTGTATTTTTGTATTTTTGTATTTTTGTATTTTTGTATTTTTGTATTTTGTATTTTTGTATTTTGTATTTTTGTATTTTGTATTTTTGTATTTTTGTATTTTTGTATTTTGTATTTTTGTATTTTTGTATTTTTGTATTTTTGTATTTTTGTATTTTGTATTTTTGTATTTTTGTATTTTTGTATTTTATTTTTGTATTTTTGTATTTTGTATTTTGTATTTTTGTATTTTGTATTTTTGTATTTTGTATTTTTGTATTTTTGTATTTTTGTATTTTTGTATTTTTGTATTTTTGTATTTTTGTATTTTGTATTTTTGTATTTTTGTATTTTTGTATTTTTGTATTTTTGTATTTTTGTATTTTGTATTTTTGTATTTTTGTATTTTTGTATTTTTGTATTTTGTATTTTTGTATTTTTATTTTTGTATTTTTGTATTTTTGTATTTTTGTATTTTTGTATTTTGTATTTTTGTATTTTTGTATTTTTGTATTTTTGTATTTTTGTATTTTTGTATTTTTGTATTTTTGTATTTTTGTATTTTTGTATTTTTGTATTTTTGTATTTTTGTATTTTTGTATTTTGTATTTTTGTATTTTGTATTTTTGTATTTTTGTATTTTTGTATTTTTGTATTTTTGTATTTTGTATTTTTGTATTTTTGTATTTTTGTATTTTTGTATTTTTGTATTTTTGTATTTTTGTATTTTTGTATTTTTGTATTTTGTATTTTTGTATTTTTGTATTTTGTATTTTTGTATTTTTGTATTTTTGTATTTTTGTATTTTGTATTTTTGTATTTTTGTATTTTTGTATTTTTGTATTTTTGTATTTTTGTATTTTGTATTTTTGTATTTTTGTATTTTTGTATTTTGTATTTTTGTATTTTTGTATTTTTGTATTTTTGTATTTTGTATTTTTGTATTTTTGTATTTTTGTATTTTTGTATTTTTGTATTTTTGTATTTTTGTATTTTTGTATTTTGTATTTTGTATTTTTGTATTTTTGTATTTTTGTATTTTGTATTTTTGTATTTTTGTATTTTTATTTTTGTATTTTGTATTTTTGTATTTTGTATTTTTGTATTTTGTATTTTTGTATTTTTGTATTTTTGTATTTTTGTATTTTTGTATTTTTGTATTTTTGTATTTTTGTATTTTGTATTTTTGTATTTTTGTATTTTTGTATTTTTGTATTTTTGTATTTTTGTATTTTTGTATTTTTGTATTTTTGTATTTTTGTATTTTTGTATTTTTGTATTTTTGTATTTTTGTATTTTTGTATTTTTGTATTTTTGTATTTTTGTATTTTTGTATTTTGTAATTTTGTAATTTTGTATTTTGTACTCCTGGGATTCTACAAATGATCAAAAATATCTTTACATTTAGGTCGACTAGTATCCGAATCTCCTTGAGGCTATCCGGATATGATCAGAGGAAAAAAAAAACTACCGACCTCTACTTTGTTACGACGGTAGACCCATGGGCCGTAACTCCCGGTACTCTACAGAGGACCCAGATCATCATCACGTATCAGTAGACAAGTCCCTGAACCTCCATGAGGCTATCCGGATATGACGTGAGGTCAAAAACTACCGACCTCTGCCTTGTTACGACGGTAGACCCATGGGCCGTAACTCCCGGGACTCTACAGAGGACCCAGAACATCACCACGTATCGGTAGACAAGTCCCTGAACCTCCCTGAAGATATCCGGATATGATCTGGGGTAAAAACCACCGACCTCTGCCTTGTTATGACGGTAGATCCATGGGCCGTAACTCCCGGGACTCTACAGAAGACCCAGAACATCACTACGTATCGGTAGACATGTCCCTGAACCTCCCTGAAGATATCCGGATATGATCTGAGGTAAAAAACCACCGACCTCTGCCTTGTTACGACGGTAGATCCATGGGCCGTAACTCCCGGGACTCTACAGAAGACCCAGAACATCACCTCGTATCGGTAGACAAGTCCTTGAACCTCCCTAAAGATATCCGGATATGATCTGGGGTCAAAAACCACCGACCTCTGCCTTGTTATGACGGTAGATCCATGGGCCGTAACTCCCGGGACTCTACAGAAGACCCTAGAACATCACTACGTATCGGTTGACAAGTCCCTGAACCTCCCTGAGGCTATCCGGATATGACGTGAGGTCAGGAACCAACCACCTCTACCTTGTTACGACAGTAGACCCATGGGCCGTAAGTTCCGGATGTTCTTGGAGAACTTCAAACATCTCTACAGGAACAATAGAGTATCTTTGGATGACCTAAAACATCACTACATACCAAATTCCCCGAGACACCCTGGCTATGCCCGACGTGCAGAACACCAGACGGAAGACAACCTGCATCGAGTGATACCAGCAAACTCATCCTACAGCGTGTCACATCAGCGCTGTTGCTCATCGGGAACTTGACGGATACCATGCGAGTCTTCTGTCGAATGTACTCTGCGTCACTCTCTGCATCGACGCCCAGTACAACCGTGCTGCCCCCAACTGCTGCTCTTGAACCTGACCTGTCCGACGCCTTCCACGCAAACTTGAGCGATCTATTCGATTCGATCCTTGGTGACGGGAATAAAAGGCCCCGTACTAGCAGCTTATCCAGAGCATCTGAAGTTCAACCAGAGAAAATACTGAGAGTTGACGTTCCAGTTGACCAAACATCCACGCCAAACATTACAGTTCCTCCCGTTTCAGGCGCTGCTGACGCTTCTCCGTCGGCCACACCTGAGACTGCTGTCACCACCACTCCGTTGGCCGTGAACCTGCTGGCCGTCGCGGATCCCGCCACTTCTCCATTGGCTGCCGCCGTTGCCGCTGTCACCGGCGCCGCCAATGCTGATGCTTCAGCTGATACTCTGCTGGGTTCCTCTGAGCTCGCCGCTTCTCTACCGATCAGCCCTCATCAATCGTCTACCACCGCCACTGCCGCCGCCGTCGCAGCAATGCCGCCTACAATTCAGCCCGGAGAACCATCGTTGACTACCCAACCTCTGGTCACGCCTCAGCCGCCGCCGCCACAAATCATGCTCTCGCTTCAGCCTCAGCAAGTAGCCAACATACCGCAGGTCCTGCAGCCGCTGCAAATCATGCCACAGGCCCCGCCACAACCGCTAACTATGCCCTCGTCCCAGCCTCTAGTTATGCCATCGCCGACCATGCTTTCCGCCCAGCCTCTGGTCACGCCTCAGCCGCCGCCACCGCCGCCGCGAAAAGTGGCTCCGCCTCCGCCTCTGATTATGCAGCCTCTGCAGACTGCGCCGAAGGTTTGATGATAATTTCTTTTTCGACAAGCAACATACCATGATCACAAAACCCTTAGTCGACATACACGAAATCGACATAACTGACCACCGACATGCTATTTTGTCGACTTTCCCCAAAAAATAGTTTCACCAAATATTATGTTCAAAATCAAAAATATTGTACCATAAACTTTTACGAAGAAATACAAGAAATTATTCTGGCATCACTGTAACCGGACCCAACAGCAGAAAAGCGGGAGAGAGCGTGAGAGTGCAAAAAAACACGTGGAAATATTTGCTTTCAATTTTTTTTTTCGGAAATAGCCAAATATGTAAATATTTGTTAGGCAAACTATAACTTTCTATACACCAAATTGTAGGGAATTGTCTCGACTATAACCTGATAAAATATCATGCCTAAGTTTGTGTTTTATAAGTACAAAATATTCATGCGAATTCGACATACTACCAAAATATGCCACTAAATAGCCAATATTTTACGTGAAACTCAATGAATCATGTTCAAATTTTACCCAGAGACACTTTGGGATGTTGTCCGCTAGCCTGTCCCATTTTGAGGCCATGTCGAGGAATTCCAGGTGCTCACTTCTTAAATGATAGATTATGATGCAAGGAACAATGTTTTCTTAGATAAGAAAAAATAATAAAATACTTTCTCGCACCCCCTAGTCGATTTACTGAAAAAAGTCACTTTTTTGAACAAATTTTCTAAAATCACTTGGAATCAATACAAAAACTGTTTCGATCAGGTGTGTATTATCTTCAAACGATAGGTTTTTGTCCATAGATTAAGATACACTATCAATATTGGACCAAAACTTAAGTTTTTGGACTCTCCCAGGCGGATTTATGTCGGAAAAATCGCATTTTTTCGAAAGTTTTTTCAAAAATGCTCATTTTATTTAGAGTAGCCTATTTTTCCCAGTAAAACTAATACATGCAGCTTGTAGGAAATTTCATGGCGAACATTTTTCCCTCTGAGAAAATGCAATTTTGACTCTCCAGAGCCGAGATATTTGAGTTTTAGTGAGAAAAAAAGTGCCAATTTTCAAAATTGCTCAGAATTCAGAAGCAAGGCCTACTAATTACACGATGTTGCAAGCATGTGTCGCAAAGGTCAGGGTATGCTTTCTTATAGTAATTTTGGCCGCTGAATCCGAATCTGAAATCAAATTTCGTGTAAACAGTGGTGTTTTGGAGCTACACCCTTTTGCAATGTTATTAGCGTGTTTAAATCGCTGCAATTTAAATAGCTTGCAAGTTCAGTCATACTTTTTCCTCGGTTTTCGTGCCACTTTGATTGTTATTTTACTCACAGAGCTTTTTAATGTTTTTTACGTTTTGATTATCTTAAGCAATTCGAAAAAATCGCATATTGTTATTTGGCGGAGGCTAAGGGATCCATAAACCACGTGGACACATTTTTTAAATCTCAGACCCTCCCCAATTACCATACGAAACAAATCTTATTGATATGGAGCGTGGACAATCGCTGAACCCCCGCTCCCCCTTCCAAAGTGTCCACGTGGTTTATGAATGGTCCCTTACTAGAATTAAAGATTGATTAATGAATAGAGAAAACTAAAAATTCTGAAGCATTTTTTGTTTGTTTGTTTATTGTTCACCGTCTTCGACCAGAGTCGCACAGACTGAATATCTTAAAAACTAACATAGAATTAAACAGTCAAAAAACATAAAAATATCACATCGCATCAAAGAGCTACAATTTTACGTTTGAAACGTTCTCTGGTCATGCTAGGCTCGTACTCGTCAGATACGGAGTTGAAAATTCGGCAGCAGCGGTCAATTGGTCGGTTGTATCCATATAGAGTACGATGGAAGGGAATCCTCAGAAGGGGCTGGTTCCTCAGCGTCCGCGTTGGTCTATGCACCGTGATTTCTTCTCGGAGTTGCGGGCAATCGATGCGACCGGTCAGAACATCGAAGACGAACATCCGTTGAAGAAAGGTTCGCCGCTTTTCTAGTGACACCATTTCCAGCAAGGTGCATCTGTCGCTGTAGCTCGACCGCCAAACGCCGTTCCTCCAAGGCAGACGGCGAAGGGCATAAAGAGTGAAACGGCGCTGAACTTTCTCCAAGCGATCACGTTGATTAGCGTGGTGCGGCGCCCACACCTGCACAGCGTACTCCAAGATGCTTCGAATCATGGTGATGTAGAGCGTTTTCAGGGCATTGATGTTCTCGAACTCAGCAGTGTTGCGACGCAGAAATCCAAGCAACGCGAACGCTTTAGCTGTTGTGGAAGAGACATGCTCCGAGAAGCTCAGCTTGCGGTCGATCAGCAGACCGAGATCCCTGATTGAGCAGACGCGGTCCATTTCGTGGCGGTCGAAGGTGTAATCGTACCGAATTGGAGCGGGTGATCTGTTGAAGCTGATGCTTTTACATTTGCTGGGGTTCACCTTCATTCCGTTGAGATTACACCACTCCTGAATCGCGTCGATGTCCTGTTGAAGAGCGACGCAATCAATGGTGGACGCCACGGTACGGAAGATCTTCAAGTCATCAGCATACAGCAGTTTTTGAGACTGCAATCTTTGGCATATGTCGTTGATGAAGAGAATGAAGATCAGCGGTCCCAGATGGCTTCCTTGGGGGACTCCAGATGGAATCGAGAAATTCCTCGATTGGACGCCACCGAGACGGACGTAGCCAAACCGCCCCGAAAGGTACGAACGGATCCATGCTGTCAGCCACCTTGGGAACCCCAGCCGGTCTAACTTAGCGATAATAAGCGTGTGAGGTACCTTGTCGAACGCTTTGGCGAAGTCGAAGTAGATCGCGTCAGTTTGCTTGAACTTTTCGAGGTTTTCATTCAGTGCGCTGACGTACGCCATCAGGTTGGATACCGTGGACCGTTTTTTGACAAAACCGTGCTGGAACTCGGAAATTACTACCTGGGCGGCAGAGTACATTCCCTCGTGGATAAGCACCTCGAAAACTTTGGGCAGGCAGGACAGGATGGAGATTGGCCTGTAGTTTTCAGCAGCCGTAGTACTACCGGTTTTGTGAATGGGTGTGATCGCTGCAAGTTTCCATTCGTCGGGAAAAGCTCCTTCAGACAGAGAGCGGTTGAAAATTACGCTGACTGGTTTAGCTAAATGCTCAGAAAGCCGTTTGATGAAGGAAGGTGGGAGCCGATCAGGACCGGCACCTTTCGATGGATCGACAGCGTCCAGGGCGGATTTTACGACTGCTTGTGAGAATTCTGGTTGAGGAAAATCTATATCATATGTTGGAAGGTCGTTCAAATAATCGTTCGAAGCAGAAGGTGCATCCGCCTCGTACACGCTACTGAAGAAGTCGGCAAAGACGTTTGCAGCGTCCTCCGGATTTTCAGCGGTGGAACCGTTGAGCGAAATCCTTGTTGGAAGGACACTGGTACGTTTCCTGCTCCTCACGTATTTCCAGAATGACGATGGGTTGTCTTTCAGGTCCACTTGCACCCGATTCAAGTAATCGCGAAAGAGTGAGTCTTGCAGCAATTCGTACTCGATTTCCAGACGGTCGACAGCGGTTTGATTTTCTGTTGTGCCGGCTTTGAACAATCTTTTACGTGCTTTCCTCAGAATGTTCCGACGATTTCGCAGATCAGCATTCCACCATGGAAGCTTCTCAGTCCGGTTGCGTGAGACACGCTTTGAGGGAACGAACTGTCGCACGATTTCGTAAAGGACGTCGTAGAAGATCGTAGTCGAAGTATTGGAGTCCTGATCTTGCAGAATGTCAACCCAGTCAATGCTGCTGAGGGATTCGGTGACACGGTCAAAGTCGCAGCGGCTGAAATCCGGCTCAGCATCCTCGATTCTCGTTGCCACGCCTGGGATATCGGGGTAGTCCACCCGAAGAATGAACGGCTTGTGATGACGATCCGTTCTGAGGATCGGTTTGGGCGGCTCGATCAGTTCGACTGAGAGCGTATCGTTGACAAACGCAAGGTCGAGGATTCTTCCGTTGACATTAGCCAGCGAGCAGATTTGGAGGAGTCCCGTTGCAACAACATTTTCGGTCAGCGCCAGCTCTTGTTCTGTAGATGCGTTCAACGGAATGAAACCGTTTACGTCCACGTCAAAGGTCCATGCGAGATGCGGTAAGTTGTAATCGCCGGTTACAATAATCGAGTCATCATTAGATGACAGATCAACAAGCTCCTGAACGGCGGTCCCATGTGAGGTGTAGACGTCTGGAGGGCTGTTTGGGCGTATATAAATACAGCACACGTAGACGGTATGATTCCGGGCTTTAATCCGAACCGCAACCTGCTCGAGATGCTCGTATCCCGCAGAAAGAACACGTGTGCACGTAAAATCATGCGCCTTCTTTACTGCAATGAGCACGCCGCCTCCCCTACTGCGATCACTCGTCAATTCGTTCCGGTCCTGGCGAAACAAGTTGTAGTTTGACGACAACTCCGCATCCACGATGTCATCCTGCAACCATGTTTCCGACAGCGCAATGACGTCGTAGTCGCTGCTGGCCAGGGCGAGGAAAAACTGCTTCGTCTTTGTACGCATACCACCAGCATTTTGGTAGTAGACGGTAATAAAGCTCAGCGTGTCTTTGGGTTGCTGCAAACTTTGATGATTCAGTGTGGGACTACTGTCGTTAATTTGATTGTACTCGCCTGTGGGTGGAGGTCGGAAGCCCCCGCTGCCGTGTCCGTACACAGGGTCGGGACGACTCTGATGGCTCGTGCTAACACCCGGGCTGGAACGTTGCGATGACTCGACTGTGTACGGGGGGGCGGGGGCATTCCTCACTACCTTGGTGCGTGCGTCCCGACGTATCTGATTCATCAGAGCGGTGATTGGCAGTGATGAACGGCGTAATTGCGACGGGGAAGCAGGGAAAATCCACGTGGTCCGGCAGATCAGCAATTTCAGCACGTGCACATTGAAATGTACATTCCTGTTCCGGGACGAAGAATGCTGAATTGTCTGCAAGTCGTGGTTGCGGTTCGGTAGTGGGCACGTAGCGTTGGCTGAAAACCTCGGGAACATCAGGTGGCAGAATAGTTCTGGGAAACCACATGTACTTGCCTGAAAGCAGTGCGCGGCTGACCCCGCTTCTGGCCCCGTTCACAGGGCCGGGACGACTGTGCTGGCTCGAACTCAAACAGGAAAGCGCGTTGGTGGTGAAGGGCACGGCTGTGACGGGGAAGCGGGGTTCAACCTCAATGCCTCGGTACATGCGTCCCGGACCATCAGCGACACATCTCTCGGCGACTGCTAGCATTTCTTCGTCGACGGCTCGCAGCTTACTAGAAAGTGACAACGCATCAGGGCGCGGTGAGGTTCTTAACGGATGAGTGTACTTGCCTGAGGTGGCAGCTTGGAAGGCCCCGTTGCCGTGACCGAACACAGGGCCGGGACTTGCAGCTGAACCGGAAAAATAGTTTGATGATGGTGAATGGTTTGGCTCAACTGTGACGGGGGCACGGGGCACTTCCAAACGGCTTTTGGTAAAACGTCCCATGACAGCAACACAGATGAGATGTTTGGAACATTCGAATAGCTCACAATCGGCGAAATCTAGGAGACCGTCCTAGATCGAAGTCAAACTCCCGAACCGCAACTCCCGTTGGCCAGGTATCCGCTTGAAGTGCGACATCCCGCAAGTCGTCTGGGAGCAGCACTCGATACGACACGACGGACAACTTGGAGATGTCTGCGTCTTTTTTCACGAGTCTCCGCACTTTGGGTAGCTCAGAGAGCTCAAGACATTCCTGGGTCATTTCGGCGATTTCCAAGTCGGTATGACAGGGATCTAGACGACCAAGGTACACCCAGAACAAATCCCTTTCACTGACCACTGTTTTGATCTGGTGCTGGATCGTGCGCGTTCCGCAGACTGGTTTGACCTTCGCCGGAGGTTCCTTTTCTTCGTCGTCTTCTCGTTCGCGTTTTGAGCCCGGGTAAACGACGTTTGCGTAACTCTGCTCAACCTTCTTTTCCTTCAGCTGACCGGAGAGCTCGGTCACGATACCGCTGAGCTTGTCAACCGCTTCACTCAGCTTAGCGACGTCAGTCGCTTGACCCGAATCTTCATCAACATCCATCGACTGTACGAATTGGTCGAAACGACCTGCGCAGCCATCACAAAGCCAGTAACAGTTTTTCTGGAACTTTCCGATGGCCTCAAATGCGGTACGGTTGAGGCCGTCGATACACGACCGGTGAAATACCGAGGCGCAGCTACGGCAGACCATCTTCTCGATCCCAGTGATTTCCACCTCACAGGTCTTGCACTCGGTGGCCATCTTGTACGGGTCGGGAGTGATAATGTTTCACAACGGCAGCATACAGGTAAACCGCAATCAATGCACTGTACTCCAACAGATCGTCACAGAACGGTCACTCAGGATCAACGGTGATTAAGAAAATTGGACGAAAACGCGAATTTACAAACGTAAATCGATTAAAAAGTATACGCGACACAAACTTGGATGTAAACAAACATAAGCAGTGTTGCCGGTGATGGATGTAACACATATTTTTTATGAAAAAAGTTCGGAAATGTCTTCCAGAACTTATTTTAATGCAAATTTTCCAAACAAATTCATACAAATGCAGCCACTTTTCCAAAAATTTTCTCTGATATTCTATTTTTAGAAAACAATATTAACTTAAGCCCCAGCCAAATAAAAAAAATGCGATTTCCGAATTGCTAAACACATTGTTCAAACATAATCAGAACGTAAACAAACTTTAAACATAAAGATTTCTGTGAGTAAAATAACAATCAAAGTGGTACGAAAACCGAGGAAAAAGTATGACTGAACTTGCAAGCTATTTAAATTGCAGCGATTTAAACACGCTAATAACATTGCAAAAGGGTGTAGCTCCAAAATATCACTGTTTACACGAAATTTGATTTCAGATTCGGATTCAGCGGCCAAAATTACTATAAGAAAGCATACACTGACCTTTGCGACCAACCGGACCCTAAGATGACAGTTTTCGTGAGTTGCGCGTATTCACCGACAGATGGCAAGTGGGCCTCGTCGGAGTCCACCCATCAAATACGAAACTCAAAATTTGCAAAGAAAACTTTTTTTCGTGACGGCTTTTGCGGCACTCTTATCAACTGTTCTAGACTAATATTTGAACGTGGCGTATCTCTAAACAAGTTTTTAAAGAAAATGATTCCAGAATGCTTATTTTGTCGTTTTAAACCAAAACAAGGCAAAAACTATATTTATTTAAACTATTCATTATTTTCAAATGTTTGGCTAGATAATATCGAAGGCCGCCATTTTAGGCCCACTGGGCCCACAAAACGGGGTACGCTCAGTTTGTATGGGAGCTGTCAACATGCTCCCGGGCTGTTTGCGACACATGCTTGCAACATCGTGTAATTAGTAGGCATTGCTTCTGAATTCTGAGCAATTTTGAAAATTAGCACTTTTTTTTCTCACTAAAACTCAAATATCTCGGCTCTGGAGAGTCGAAATTGCATTTTCTCAGATGGAAAAATGTTCCCCATGAAATTTCCTACAAGCTGCATGTATTGGTTTTACTGGGAAAAATAGGCTATCCTAAATAAAATGAGCATTTCTGAAAAAAGTTTCGAAAAAATGCGATTTTTTTGACATAAATTCGCCTGGAAGAATCCAAAAACTTAAGTTTTGGTCCAATATTGATAGTGTATCTTAATCTATGGACAAAAACCTATCGTTTGAAGATAATACACACCTGATCTTAACAGTTTTTGTATTGATTCCAAGCGATTTTAGAAAATTTGTTCAAAAAAGTGACTTTTTTCAGTAAATCGACTAGGGGGTGCGAGAAAGTATTTTATTATTTTTTCTTGTCTAAGAAAACATTGTTCCTAACATCATAATCTATCATTTGAGAAGTGAGCACCTGGAATTCCTCGACATGACCTCAAAATGGGACAGGCTATTGTCCACATATGTTAAAGACGGTTTTTTAAAAAACATCTTAGAATTGTAGATATAAATATTTTCCCAAAAAATTTGGATTTGCTACCCGATAGCCTTAATTCCAGTCGTAACTCACCAAGCCGTTATGGCTTAGTGTTTTGTATTTTTGCTTAACAATCCAAAAGACGGGGAATCGAACCCCGACTCGAGCAACTTCGATTTTTCGTTCATATTCAAAGCTTCAATTTATATTTCCTGAAAGTTTCTCGTTGGGAGCAGATGGGAATCGAACCCAGGACCATTCGCTTAAAATGCGAACAACGTAACCATTCAGCTACGGCCGCTCCTTTATAGTAATGATTTGGCGTGGTTGTCTTGAATGATGTGTGTGTATGTCAGAATATATGAAAGAATTATTGTCTCATAAACCCGAGCATGGGTAAATAACAAAGGAAATCCGTAATAATACCTTTCTCTGGTATCAATACCAAATTTTGGTATTCCTGAACCCTTTAAAATTTGTCTTAAGGATTATGCAAGAGCAAAATGTGCTATCATACCAATTAAAGGTATTGTTTTGATATTGCAAAATTGCAGAATTTGTCAATGGTCGAACACCACATATTGGTATTCTTTTGGTATTACAGTGTTTTATCAAATTCCTCTGAAACTATGGGAAAATTTTGACCAATTTTGACAAAATAATTAATTTTGCGCTAAAATGATGTCTCAAAGCGAATGCTTTCATTGAAAACCGGAAAGTTCAAACTTGATTTTAAACATTTTTGATATACCCCCTACAGAAATGACTTGACATTGTGGAAAAATTTCTAAGTCAGGATGGCACATTTTGTTATTATTTTGGTATTATAGTGTTTTATCAAATTCCTCTGAAACTATGGGAAAATTTTGACCAATTTTGACAAAATAATTAATTTTGCGCTAAAATGATGTCTCAAAGCGAATGCCTTCATTGAAAACCGGAAATTTCAAACTTGATTTTAAACATTTTTGATATACCCCCTACAGAAATGACTTGAAATTGTGGAAAATTTTCAAAGTCAGGATGGCACATTTTGTTATTATTTTGGTATTAAAGTGTTTTATCAAATTCCTCTGAAACTATGGGAAAATTTTGACCAATTTTGACAAAATAATTAATTTTGTAGGGGGTATCCCTACAGAAATGACTTGAAATTGTGGAAATTTTTTTAAGTCAGGATGGCACATTTTGGTATTATTTTGGTAATAAAGTGTTTTATCAAATCCCTCTGAAACTATGGGAAAATTTTGACCAATTTTGACAAAATAATTAATTTTGCGCTAAAATGATGTCTCAAAGCGAATGCCTTCACTGAAAACCGGAAATTTCAAACTTGATTTCAAACATTTTTGATATACCCCCTACAGAAATGACTTGAAATTGTGGAAAATTTTCAAAGTCAGGATGGCACATTTTGTTATTATTTTGGTATTAAAGTGTTTTATCAAATTCCTCTGAAACTATGGGAAAATTTTGACCAATTTGACAAAATAATTAATTTTGCGCTAAAATGATGTCTCAAAGCGAATGCCTTCATTGAAAACCGGAAATTTCAAACTTGATTTTAAACATTTTTGATATACCCCCTACAGAAATGACTTGAAATTGTGGAAAATTTTCTAAGTCAGGATGGCACATTTTGGTATTATTTTGGTATTAAAGTGTTTTATCAAACCCCTCTGAAACTATGGATTTTTTTTTAAATTTTGACGAGATAACTAATTTTGCGCTAAAATGACTTGAAACCCAAAAATGTTAATGCCGATTTAAATTTTTTATGTGAAATACCCACTAATTTTTTTTTTCAAACACGTTGAAATTTCTCTAAGTTGGGATAACCAAATACTTTGAAAAACGAATCAACCAACAGATTATTGAATTTTGGTGAATTTCAATCCAGTTTCATTTTAATAATACTTATTTTTCAATTTTGTTATTTTTCAGAAGCTTCAAGAACTTCAAGCACAGACCGTTCATCAATGACAAATGCATTCGGTGTGGTGAAGGATATCACTAAGAACAACATGGAATCATCAGGTGAGTAGATTTGGCTGTTGCATATGGATCATTTCCGTTTTTTCACTAACTGCAACTGTTGCACTAAAAATGGTATGAAAATACCAAATTTTGGTATTACTTGTGCAAATATCAGCGACCAAAATGTGCTCTTGGTTGCCCAGTAATAGATGGTAAAATACCATGAAATCATACCAAAATCATGTATGTGGAAGACCACAGGAATACCAAAATATGATTTTCCAAGGGCGCGGGAATACCTAAAAATTAAACCATGGCAATACCAAGTTTTGGTATTCAAGCAATGTTCAAAAATCCAGAAGAACTCAACTTGGTATTGAAATGATTTTATTTTGTGGTATTATTTTACCTTTGGAATAACATGGTTTGGTATTGTTGTGCCCTTCCACATACGAGATTTTGGTATGATTTCATGGTATTTTACCATCTATTACTGGGCAACCAAGGGCATATTTTGGTCGCTGTTATTTGCCCATGTAATACCAAAATTTGGTATTCCCGTGTTATTTACCCCTGCTCGGGAAAAGAACGAGCTCACCAGTTAGCTTCTCTACAAACGTTTTCGGGAGGCTTGTAACAACAGCGGACACCAGATTTGTTATGGACAGCACGAGGCGAAATATGCCGGTTACCGCTTGGGCTGCTTCCACTTGCCACGTGAAACGGTGCCGGCGCAGTAATCCGTGCCCCACGGATCCGATTCTCTTTCGCTCGCGAGATTTCTACCTTGACGGGGACCGTTCACGCTGTGGCCGAGGATCGCCTCGCTCTCTGCGCTCGCCACCTTCCCAATTCGGGCCAGTTCCCGCATGCTTCCGGTTGTTGCCTATTTCCCTGTCGAACTCATCACCACCCTGCTCTTCCGGAAAGTTTCGACGGCCACCCTGGAACGAGCACACGTCCTTGATTGAACCGTCTTCCTCCAGCACCGCGATCCATCCAGGCCGGATGTTAGAAAACCGCTTCACTTCCCGACGACTTTAACACAAAATTCACTTTTTCTCCAAGACGAATAATTCCAAAGTTGGGAAAAATGACGCAGAGCGGAAAAAAAAGTCCAACCTCGCGCACCGGTTGCTGCGATCAAACTCCGTTTAAAAAAAAAACTCTTAGTGGGTATATAAAAAAAAATTAAAATCAGCTTCAACATTTTTGGGTTTAAAGTCATTTTAGCGCAAAATTAATTGTCTCATCAAAATTTATAAAAAAAAATGCCATAGTTTCAGAGGAATTTGATAAAACACTTTAATACCAAAATAATACCAAAATGTGCCATCCTGACTTAGAAAATTTTCCACAATTTCAAGTCATTTCTTTAGGGGGTATATCAAAAATGTTTGAAATTTCAATTTGTTCGCGCTTAGTCAAATATGACTTAAGCCATTCCAAAAGATTCGGTTGAATTCCAATTTTCTGCAGTTTGAAGATTAATAATGGTATGTCGATTCTGTCAAATGCCTTACTAAAGTCTGTGTAAATTGCTTCTACGAAATTGCGATTATGCATTGCATTCAGTGTAAAATTTACAAATTCTAAAAGGTTGGTGCTAGTAGAGCGGCCTTTAAAAAAGCCGTTCTGTTTACATGTGATGCGGTTTTTTACTTGCTGAAAGATTTTTTCATTTAAAATAGATTCGAAAAGTTTTGGAATGCAAGACAAAAGTGCAATTCCGCGATAATTACGTATGTCTGATTTTGGGCCTGACTTGAAAATAGGCACCAAAAAAGACTTTTTCCATGTTTGTGGGAATTTTCCAGTATTTATTGACATGTTGAAAAGATGATGCAGTGGATATGTCAATTCTTCTGCAAGGTTCTTTAGGAATGCAGGTGCTATTCCGTCGGGTCCTGGTCCTTTGATGAGTCTAAGTCCTTCAATGCCTGGCGTACTTCCGTTTCTGACAAAGAATTGACTGAGACGTCATTTGGAAATTCCGGTATATATGAAAAGTAGTCGCGGTCGCGGTCTTCTTCGGAAAATGAGGTGTATACTTCTTTGAAAAATTTTGAAAAAGATTGCAAATTTCTTTTGAGTTACTGCCTACATTTTCGTCCAGTTGCATTTGATGGGAAGTTACTACTTTTGGATTTGGATTTTACGTAATTAAAGAAATTTTTCGGGCATGATTTGACTTCAGATTCGACTTTACTATTATATTCTTCGTTGGCAGAATTGAGTGCCGAAAAAATGGTCGGAAATATTCAGATAATTCAGAAGATTTGTGTCATTTGTATTGTTTCTGTATAGTTTGTAGGCTTTTTGTTTTCTATTTTTAAATTTCTTAGTTGTGGAGTGAACCACACTGGGTATTTATTGCCTGTGTTATTACGTCGTCTTCTTCTAGTAGGTACGGTTTCAGATGTTATAGTGTTAATTTCCGTATAGAATTTTCCTACTAATTCGTCGACATTTCCTTCATTATTAAATAAATTTTGCCAGTCAATTGCAAGTAGTTTACGTTTGGCTTCTACAAAGTTTGTTTTATTGTATTCCAGGACTTCTTCATATTCCCAGTCAATGGGCAAAGTGTTTTTATGGACATAAATAGAATATTCAATTGCTGTATGGAAGACTTCATTCTTCCAAAGGGGGGTTACAGATTCTTGTACATGAAAGTCTTCAATACAGTTAGTGAATAAAAGGTCTAAAAATGAATTTCTTTGGTTTTTACATGATTGATTTGGAAAAGTCCATAATTTGCAATATTGTCAAAGAGAAAATGCAAAGTTTCATTTTCCCCAATGACTGGGAGAAGAATTGCTTCATTTTCTTGGTCAGATATAAATTCGACTTTGCTTTGATTAAAGTCGCCATAAATGTGAAGTTTTACTTCCGGTTCCATTTTGATGTTATGATTTCTACTGTTTTAAAGAATAGTTCATACGACTGTTTATTTGCATGGTCCGGCGGAAAGTATACTGATGCAAAATGTGTACTTGGCCTGCAATAGTGGCTTTGGCCCAGACTTGTTCAAATTGAAAATGTTTTTCAGTTACAATTTCTTTTGGATTAAGTCTGGCATTTATGGCTAAGAGGACGCCGCCTCCTGACTTTTTCTGACTGAGATTTAAATTTCTATTGCCTAGGAATACAAAATAATTGTTTCCAAAATTTCTTCAGGGTGGACGCTTTCGTCCCAGTTAGTTTCAGTTCCAAGAATAATGTCGAAAGAATGTGAGAGAATGTTTAAAGAAATTTCCTTCATTTTGCCTGGGCTTTTCATGCGATTGAAATTCTGACAATAAATTAGAATTTCATTCGCATTCTGTTGTTCCGTTGAAGAAATTTTTGGAGACATACTTAAATTATTAATAGTACTTACTGCCTCTTGCGAGGGTGTCATTTCTTCTTCCGTGTTAGAAGGCGTCAATACCTTTAATTGGTATGATAGCACATTTTGCTCTTGCATAATCCTTAAGACAAATTTTAAAGGGTCCAGGAATACCAAAATTTGGTATTGATACCAGAGAAAGGTATTATTACGCATTTCCCTTGTTATTTACCCATGCTCGGGTTGCTGGTGAAATTGTGGTTGCTGTTGTTGGTGGGACTGGGCTTGTAGTTGTTGCTGTAGATTTTGATGATGTTGTTGATGGGGTTGTGGTTGATGTTGTTGATGTTGCTGTTGCTGTTGTTGCTGGAGGGGGTGGGCTTGTTGCGGCTGCTGTAGGTGTTGAAATGTGTGTTGTTGGTGTTGCTGTAGAGATGGTTGCTGAAGTTGTTGATGTTGCTGTTGCTGTTGTTGGTCTTGATAGGGTTGCTGGAGTTGATGAAGTTGTTGCTGTTGTTGGGATTGATGTTGATGCTGCTGGGGTTGGTGTTGACGTTGCTGGGACTGTTGTTGTTGGTGCTGGATATGCTGTTGGTGTTGTTGTTGCTGGGATTGTTGTTGTTGATTATGTTGTTGGTGTTGTTGTTGCTGGGATTGTGAATGTTGTGGATTTTGTAATAAGTTGACTGGTTGTTTTACTAAGTGTTGTGCAAGCTGATTGTGGCACAGGCGGTGAAGCCGGTCGTTACGTTGTTCTAAGTGGAAATTGTTGTCAAAGAAGCTGTAATCGAGCTCGTAATCGATCTCATCGAGGTCGTCTGTCCCGGTGTAGCTGGAGCGCCTATGTTGCCGATGCCGTTTTCGCTGATTGGCTTTACGTCTCAATTTAGATTGCTCCTTTCGGCGTGCTGTTCGGATATCGTAGTCAGTCCAGTCAGCTTTCCATAGCCGTTTATTGCCGAGTGTGCACCATCCAGAATTGTCTTTAAGATTGGGACTACCTGAAGCTGAGCTAGATGCTAACTCATCAGCGAGAGTTTCGTGATGAGCCTCGGTTTGCTCAGTACCAGCCGGGAGATTGGCTGAGATTGCCTTAATCTCCTCGAGGATTTCATTGACAGCAGGAACAGGGTCACGCCCAGACAAAAAAAATCAACTCCGTGTTGATATTCTTAAGTCTTTCACCGATCATGCTCTGACTCTCACCAATTTGCTGAGTGACGGAGGTCAGTGCGTCGATTTTGACCAACGTACTGGCGTTGTCCGCTGGTGCTACGTCATCTAAAATTGACGAAACTTTTTTGCAAACGTTTAATGTAGAGTCGTCGATTTTTTTATCCAGTCTGTTGAGTTGCTGCTGCATTTCGCCAAGGAGGGTGGCAATGCCCTCATATTCATCTTGAACAACTTCGATTTTGTTGTCCATTTGCTTGAAGGCATTGCAAGCCTTAAAGTTAGCATCAATCAGAGCTTTGATATCGCAAGTCAGCTTTTGATATTGCAGGAGAACGGCGCGAGTTGTGACTTCAACCGAAATAACTCCCTGGCAGTCTCGGCACAGCGGGATCATATAATTAGTTATTTCGTTCTCGTAGTTCCTCTGTGTCCCAGCGCACGCAGCTGGTAACTTCTGCCACACGAACCGGAACACTGCATCAAGTGCGATGCGTCGGTGATTTGGCAGTTATTGATATGGCAAGGCATGTTTCGCGAGTTGAGAGGGTTAAGTCGACACAAAAAAATGAATGAATTCGCGGTTTATGCTTACACTTCAAAAAGCGCGCGGAACGACACGGACTTAATTAAAAATGCGACCGATTACCACGACAGCTCGATTACGATTACGAATATTTTGAACTTATAAAACACAAACTTAGGCATGTCATTTTATTAGATTGTAGTCGAGACAATTCCCTACAATTTGGTGTATAGAAAGTCATAGTCTGCCTAACAAATATTTGCATATTTGGCTATTTCCGAAAAAAAATTTGAAAGCAAATATTTCCACGTGTTTTTTTGCACTCTCACGCTCTCTCCCGCTTTTCTGCTGTTGGGTCCGGTTACAGTGATGCCAGAATAATTTCTTGTGTTTCTTCGTAAAAGTTTATGGTACAATATTTTTTATTTTGAACATAATATTTGGTAAAACTATTTTTTGGGGAGAGTCGACAAAATAGGATGTCGGTGGTCAGTTATGTCGACTAAGGGTTTTGTTATCATGGTATGTTGCTTGTCGAAAAAGATTTTATCATCAAACCTTCGGACATCTACTAGTATGAGGTAGACGATTTTCGACTTAGAGGTCATGCTTGCGTAGCTTCAGAGTGTCTCGGGGAATTTGGTTGTAATGAAAATTACTTGTTTAAGCACTGTTTTAGCGAGTATTCGGAGCAAATCATTAGCGAATCACACATTTTAGGAAAAACTCTTTATTGCGCGATTTCAAACAAATTTATTAGCCGATTTAATTCGTTGAGCTTCTGATAGCGATTGGCTTCACTTACCAACTCATTCCCTCTTCCCATCCTCTTCCTCACCTTCTCCCATATCCACTCCAGGGTTGTTAGCGCTCATTACAACTCATTACAACTGCACTGTTTTAGCGAGTATTCGGAGCAAATCATTAGCGAATCACACATTTTAGGAAAAACTCTTTATTGCGCGATTTCAAACAAATTTATTAGCCGATTTAATTCGTTGAGCTTCTGATAGCGATTGGCTTCACTTACCAACTCATTCCCTCTTCCCATCCTCTTCCTCACCTTCTCCCATATCCACTCCAGGGTTGTTAGCAACTCATTACAACTCCCCCCCTCAGCAAACGCTCCACGGAAAAGTTTGCGGCTACCCTCCGGTGGTGTTGGGAGTTACGAATGGCTTCAACAGGTTAATATGGAACATACCTCGTTGCTTGTTGTGGTTTGGATATGCCAGGATGAACACGTCCGTCTGTACTACCTCCTTGATGACGTACGGTCCCTCGTAAACGTTGATGAACTTCTTCACAATGGCATCCGCTTCGACGAGACCGGATTCGACCTCAGCACCTCGTCTCCTACTCTGAAGAACGTCGTTTGTAGTTTTGCGTTCCGGTTCCGCTTCTTTGCCTTGTTTCGCAGCATCACGTACACTTTGTTGATATCCACGGGGCTGCAGTGCCAGGATACTCGAACAACTCCTGCAGCGCGTCTCGTGGCCGTTCTCCAAATTGTAGCTCGTGCGGCGTTCGCTCAGTCGACTCGTGGTACGCACAGTTGATCCAGTCGGCAAAACGATTCAGCTGCTGAGCCCAGGATCGATGATTTAGCTGGCAATATGCTCGGCACAATCTGGACAGCTCCCGCATGCTTCGTTCCACTGGGTTGGGTTGGGGATGTCGCACCGAGGTAACGATTAACTTGATATCGTTGTCCTTGAGCGTTTTTCTCCAAAACTTCGCCGTGAATTGAGTTCCTTGATCGCACAGTACTGCTGACGGTTTTCCGAGGTGTTGGATGCGCCGTTCCAACTTGCGCCACAGTACGGTAGCCGTTGGCTTCTTCACACTGTCAAACGTTACGTATTTGGAGAAGACGTCGATCATCACGAACACGTAACGGACTCCAGCAGGTCCAGCTGGTAGAGGTCCGAACAAGTCGACGGAGATCAGCTCATTCGGTTCTTTTGTCAGGATGCTTCTAGTGTCAGGATGCTTCTAGTGGAACGTGCTCTTTCGCCGACTTCCTCATCCCCTTCCAGAACACCGAACTACGCAGGGCCTGGTACGTTTTTTGCAAACCAAAATGACC
>NC_051863.1:92392263-92521241 GCF_015732765.1 Culex quinquefasciatus | reverse complement strand
AAAATACAAAAATACAAAAATACAAAAAATACAAAATACAAAATACAAAATACAAAAACAAAAATACAAAATACAAAATACAAAAATACAAAAATACAAAAATACAAAATACAAAAATACAAAAATACAAAATACAAAAATACAAAAATACAAAAATACAAAAATACAAAAATACAAAAATACAAAAATACAAAATACAAAATACAAAATACAAAATACAAAAATACAAAAATACAAAAATACAAAATACAAAATACAAAAATACAAAATACAAAATACAAAATACAAAAATACAAAATACAAAAATACAAAAATACAAAAATACAAAAATACAAAAATACAAAAATACAAAAATACAAAAATACAAAAAATACAAAATACAAAAATACAAAAATACAAAAATACAAAATACAAAATACAAAATACAAAAATACAAAAATACAAAAATACAAAATACAAAAATACAAAAATACAAAAATACAAAAATACAAAATACAAAATACAAAATACAAAAATACAAAATACAAAATACAAAAATACAAAATACAAAAAATACAAAAATACAAAATACAAAATACAAAAATACAAAATATAAAAATACAAAAATACAAAATACAAAATACAAAATACAAAATACAAAATACAAAAATACAAAATACAAAATACAAAATACAAAATACAAAATACAAAAAATACAAAATACAAAAATACAAAAATACAAAAATACAAAATACAAAATACAAAAATACAAAAATACAAAATACAAAAATACAAAATACAAAAATACAAAATACAAAAATACAAAAATACAAAATACAAAAATACAAAAATACAAAAATACAAAAATACAAAAATACAAAAATACAAAAATACAAAAATACAAAAATACAAAATACAAAAATACAAAAATACAAAATACAAAAATACAAAAATACAAAATACAAAACATACAAAAATACAAAAATACAAAATACAAAATACAAAATACAAAATACAAAAATACAAAAATACAAAAATACAAAAATACAAAAATACAAAAAATACAAAAATACAAAAATACAAAATACAAAAATACAAAATACAAAAATACAAAAAACAAATATCATAAAATACAAAAAATACAAAATACAAAAATACAAAATATAAAAATACAAAAATACAAAAATACAAAAATACAAAAATACAAAAATACAAAATACAAAAATACAAAATACAAAAATACAAAAATACAAAAATACAAAAATACAAAATACAAAATACAAAATACAAAAATACAAAATACAAAAATACAAAAATACAAAAATACAAAAATACAAAATACAAAAATACAAAATACAAAAATACAAAAATACAAAATACAAAATACAAAAATACAAAAATACAAAATACAAAAATACAAAATACAAAAATACAAAATACAAAAATACAAAAATACAAAAATACAAAAATACAAAAATACAAAAATACAAAAATACAAAATACAAAAATACAAATACAAAAATACAAAAATACAAAATACAAAAATACAAAATACAAAATACAAAAATACAAAAATACAAAAATACAAAAATACAAAAATACAAATACAAAAATACAAAATACAAAATACAAAATACAAAAATACAAAAAACACAAAATACAAAAATACAAAAATACAAAAATACAAAAATACAAAATACAAAAATACAAAAATACAAAAATACAAAATACAAAAATACAAAATACAAAAATACAAAATACAAAAATACAAAAATACAAAAATACAAAAATACAAAAATACAAAAAATACAAAAATACAAAAATACAAAATACAAAAATACAAAAATACAAAAATACAAAAATACAAAATACAAAAATACAAAAATACAAAAATACAAAAAAATACAAAAATACAAAATACAAAAATACAAAAATACAAAATACAAAAATACAAAATACAAAAATACAAAAATACAAAATACAAAAATACAAAAATACAAAATACAAAAATACAAAATACAAAATACAAAAATAAAATAAAAATACAAAATACAAAAATACAAAATACAAAATACAAAAATACAAAAATACAAAAATACAAAAATACAAAATACAAAATACAAAAATACAAAAAATACAAAAATACAAAAATACAAAAATACAAAAATACAAAAATACAAAAATACAAAATACAAAATACAAAAATACAAAATACAAAAATACAAAAATACAAAAATACAAAAATACAAAAATACAAAAATACAAAAATACAAAAATACAAAAATACAAAAATACAAAAATACAAAATACAAAAATACAAAATACAAAAATACAAAATACAAAAATACAAAAATACAAAAATACAAAAATACAAAATACAAAAATACAAAAATACAAAATACAAAAATACAAAATACAAAAATACAAAAATACAAAATACAAAAATACAAAAATACAAAAATACAAAAATACAAAATACAAAAATACAAAAATACAAAAATACAAAATACAAAATACAAAATACAAAATACAAAAATACAAAAATACAAAATACAAAATACAAAAAATACAAAAATACAAAAATAAAATACAAAATACAAAAATACAAAAATACAAAAATACAAAAATACAAAAATACAAAAATACAAAATACAAAATACAAAAATACAAAATACAAAAATACAAAATACAAAATACAAAAATACAAAAATACAAAATACAAAAATACAAAAATACAAAAATACAAAATACAAAAATACAAAAATACAAAAATACAAAAATACAAAAATACAAAATACAAAAATACAAAAATACAAAAATACAAAAATACAAAATACAAAATACAAAAATACAAAAATACAAAATACAAAAATACAAAATACAAAAATACAAAAATACAAAAATACAAAATACAAAAATACAAAAATACAAAATACAAAATACAAAAATACAAAAATACAAAAATACAAAATACAAAATACAAAAATACAAAATACAAAATACAAAAATACAAAAATACAAAATACAAAATACAAAAATACAAAAATACAAAAATACAAAAATACAAAATACAAAAATACAAAAATACAAAAATACAAAAATACAAAAATACAAAAATACAAAAATACAAAAATACAAAAATACAAAATACAAAAATACAAAAATACAAAAATACAAAATACAAAAATACAAAATACAAAAATACAAAATACAAAATACAAAAATACAAAAATACAAAAATACAAAATACAAAAATACAAAAAATACAAAATACAAAAATACAAAAATACAAAAATACAAAATACAAAAATACAAAATACAAAAATACAAAAATACAAAATACAAAATACAAAATACAAAATACAAAAATACAAAATACAAAAATACAAAATACAAAATACAAAATACAAAAATACAAAAATACAAAAATACAAAAATACAAAAATACAAAAATACAAAAATACAAAAATACAAAAATACAAAAATACAAAATACAAAAATACAAAAATACAAAAATACAAAATACAAAATACAAAAATACAAAAATACAAAAATACAAAAATACAAAAATACAAAAATACAAAAATACAAAAATACACAAAAATACAAAAATACAAAAATACAAAAATACAAAAATACAAAAATACAAAATACAAAAATACAAAATACAAAAATACAAAAATACAAAAATACAAAATACAAAATACAAAAATACAAAAATACAAAAATACAAAAATAAAATACAAAAATACAAAAATACAATACAAAAATACAAAAATACAAAATACAAAATACAAAATACAAAATACAAAAATACAAAAATACAAAAATACAAAATACAAAATACAAAAATACAAAATACAAAATACAAAATACAAAAATACAAAAATACAAAAATACAAAAATACAAAAATACAAAAATACAAAAATACAAAATACAAAATACAAAAATACAAAAATACAAAAATACAAAAATACAAAAATACAAAATACAAAAATACAAAATACAAAAATACAAAAATACAAAAATACAAAAATACAAAAATACAAAAATACAAAAATACAAAAATACAAAAATACAAAATACAAAAATACAAAAATACAAAAATACAAAATACAAAAATACAAAAATACAAAAAAATACAAAAAAAAATACAAAAATACAAAATACAAAATACAAAAATACAAAAATACAAAATACAAAAATACAAAATACAAATACAAAATACAAAAATACAAAAATACAAAAATACAAAATACAAAAATACAAAATACAAAAATACAAAATACAAAAATACAAAATACAAAAATACAAAAATACAAAAATACAAAAATACAAAAATACAAAAATACAAAAATACAAAATACAAAATACAAAAATACAAAATACAAAAATACAAAAATACAAAAATACAAAAATACAAAATACAAAAATACAAAAATACAAAATACAAAAATACAAAATACAAAAATACAAAAATACAAAAATACAAAAATACAAAAATACAAAAATACAAAATACAAAATACAAAAATACAAAAATACAAAAATACAAAATACAAAATACAAAAATAAAATACAAAAATACAAAATACAAAAATACAAAAATACAAAAATACAAAATACAAAAATACAAAATACAAAAATACAAAAATACAAAAATACAAAAATACAAAAATACAAAATACAAAATACAAAAATACAAAAATACAAAAATACAAAAATACAAAAATACAAAAATACAAAAATACAAAAATACAAAAATACAAAAATACAAAAATACAAAAATACAAAAATACAAAAATACAAAAATATAAAAATACAAAAATACAAAAATACAAAAATACAAAAAATACAAAAATACAAAAATACAAAAATACAAAAATACAAAAATACAAAAATACAAAAATACAAAAATACAAAAATACAAAAATACAAAAATACAAAAATACAAAAATACAAAAATACAAAAATACAAAAATACAAAAATACAAAAATACAAAAATACAAAAATACAAAAATACAAAAATACAAAATACAAAAATACAAAAATACAAAAATACAAAAATACAAAAATACAAAAATACAAAAATACAAAAATACAAAAATACAAAAATACAAAAATACAAAAATACAAAAATACAAAAATACAAAAATACAAAAATACAAAAATACAAAATACAAAAATACAAAAATACAAAAATACAAAAATACAAAAATACAAAATACAAAAATACAAAATACAAAATACAAAATACAAAAATACAAAAATACAAAAATACAAAATACAAAAATACAAAAATACAAAAATACAAAAATACAAAATACAAAAATACAAAAAAAAATACAAAAATACAAAAATACAAAAATACAAAAATACAAAAATACAAAAATACAAAAATACAAAAATACAAAAATACAAAAATACAAAATACAAAAATACAAAATACAAAAATACAAAAATACAAAAAATACAAAATACAAAATACAAAAATACAAAATAAAATACAAAAATACAAAAATACAAAAATACAAAAATACAAAAATACAAAAATACAAAAATACAAAATACAAAAATACAAAATACAAAAATACAAAAATACAAAAATACAAAATACAAAATACAAAAATACAAAAATACAAAATACAAAAATACAAAATACAAAAATACAAAAATACAAAAATACAAAAATACAAAATACAAAAATACAAAAATACAAAAATACAAAAATACAAAAATACAAAAATACAAAAATACAAAAATACAAAATACAAAATACAAAAATACAAAAATACAAAAATACAAAAATACAAAATACAAAAATACAAAAATACAAAAATACAAAAATACAAAATACAAAATACAAAAATACAAAAATACAAAAATACAAAAATACAAAATACAAAAATACAAAAATACAAAATACAAAAATACAAAAATACAAAAATACAAAAATACAAAAATACAAAAATACAAAATACAAAAATACAAAAATACAAAAATACAAAAATACAAAAATACAAAAATACAAAAATACAAAATACAAAAATACAAAAATACAAAAATACAAAATACAAAAATACAAAAATACAAAATACAAAATACAAAAATACAAAAATACAAAATACAAAAACAAAATACAAAAATACAAAAATACAAAAATACAAAATACAAAATACAAAAATACAAAAATACAAAAATACAAAAATACAAAAATACAAAATACAAAATACAAAATACAAAAATACAAAATACAAAAATACAAAAATACAAAAATACAAAAATACAAAAATACAAAAATACAAAATACAAAAATACAAAAATACAAAATACAAAAATACAAAAATACAAAAATACAAAAATACAAAAATACAAAAATACAAAAATACAAAAATACAAAAATACAAAAATACAAAAATACAAAAATACAAAAATACAAAAATACAAAAATACAAAATACAAAAATACAAAAATACAAAAATACAAAAATACAAAAATACAAAAATACAAAAATACAAAAATACAAAAATACAAAAATACAAAATACAAAAATACAAAAATACAAAAATACAAAATACAAAAATACAAAAATACAAAAATACAAAAATACAAAAATACAAAAATACAAAAATACAAAAATACAAAAATACAAAAATACAAAAATACAAAAATATAAAAATATAAAATATAAAAATATAAAAATATAAAAATATAAAAATATAAAATATAAAAAATATAAAATATAAAAATATAAAATATAAAAATATAAAAATATAAAAATATAAAAATATAAAAATATAAAAATATAAAAATATAAAAATATAAAAATATAAAAATATAAAAATATAAAAATATAAAAATATAAAAATATAAAAATATAAAAATATAAAAATATAAAAATATAAAAATATAAAACATATAAAAATATAAAAATATAAAAATATAAAAATATAAAAATATAAAATATAAAATATAAAAATATAAAAATATAAAAATATAAAAATATAAAAATATAAAAATATAAAAATATAAAAATATAAAAATATAAAAATATAAAAATATAAAAATATAAAAATATAAAAATATAAAAATATAAAAATATAAAAATATAAAAATATAAAAATATGAAAATATAAAAATATAAAAATAATAATATAATAATATAAAAATATGGCGGTAATAGAATAAAGCAATTATTTATACAGAATTGTATAAATGATTCCAACCCGGTCGCTAAACTCGAATATGACCTCAAAAATACTCAAAAGTACACAGGGAATGTGCAATTCAACATGGCGTCCAATATGGCGGTGATATAATATTGAAAAAAAAAATATTCGGGAATGTAACAGGCAATCACCAGCTCAACTAATTTGAGTTTGCTAAACTCAAATATGACTTCAAAAATACTCCAAAGCATACAGAACGACGCCATCTTGGATTGCACATTTCCTGTGTACTTTGGAGTATTTTTGAGTTCATACTCGAGTTTAGCGACCTGGTTGGAATCATTTATACATTTCTGTATAAATAATTCCAATATCCTGCTACCGCCATATTCTACTACCGCCATAATGGACGCCATGTTGGAATACACATTGCCTGTGTACTTTAGAGTATTTTTGAGGTCATATTTGAGTTCAGCGACCCCAAATTAATTAAATTTGAGATGCTGATTGCTTGGTAAATTTCTGTATAAATATTTCTAATATTCTACTAACGTCATATTGGACGCCATCTTGGATTACACATTTTCTGTGAACTTTGGAGTATTTTTGAGTTCAGCGACCACAAATTAATTAAATTTGAGATGCTGATTGCTTGCTAAATTTCTGTATAAACATTTTCAATATTCTACTACCGCCATATTGGACGCCATCTTGGATTACACATTTCCTATGTACTTTGGAGTATTTTTGAAGTCATATTTGAGTTCAGCGACCCCAAATTAGTTAAATTTGAGATGCTGAATGCTTGCTAAATTTCTGTATAAATATTTAATTTTCATTTTCAATTCGGGTTTATTGGTGAATAATCAAGATACAATAAGTTCTTTTGGGGTACATAACAGAGTTTTGGAGTTCCTTTCAGCTGTGTGTTACATCAAATCCATTTTGGAGCAATTATTACTTGTAAATAAAGGTGTCACCAAGAGTAAGAAAAAATAAGAAAAAACTTACTAAAATTGCAAGGGAAAAGGGATAGAAATAGAGAAAGCTTAAAACTAGATCCCAGTTTTTTATCCTTTATAGATGTGCTTGATCATCAGCTCCCCAAGGGCCAGGAATTGCTCCGCCTTATTACGGCAGGTCCGAAACCGCGTCATCATCTCCCCTGCGAGAGCAAAGAACTCTGGCAGGGTAAAGAGATCTTCCCCGGTAACTTCTTGCTGGGCCGCATTGCCGCTACCGGCAGCGACCACGCTGGCGAACGATCGCCCCCATCCAGGAGGGAATGCTGTGTTGTCCGCTGGAACCGTACGATGACCAGCTGCCGGCACGGTTACGCTCGTACTTCGCTTAGGCGGGTGGGACGCTGCTGCTTTCTTCTTCCTCTTTTCCTGCTCCTCGAGGTAGCTTTTTCGTGCGCTGCATCCACGGTAGTTGCTGGTATGGTTACCTCCACAGTTTGCGCACTTGATGCGCGCCTTGGTTTGCACTGCCTTGTCCCCCAAGTCCGCCTTGCACGGCAGTGCACACACCTCCGAGAGGTGTGACTCACCGCACTTCACGAAGCGGGGCTGGAGGATGCAGTTCCGCGAGCCGTGGCCGAATTTCTGGCATCGGTGACATTGCGCTGCGTCCGTCGGATTTTTGGAGTAAAACCGCCAGTTTACCCAAAAACCGTCCAACGCCTTAGTCCGCCGCAGGTCTTGAATTTTGACGGTGCCGCGGTCGAAGTACAACAGGTACAGTGTGTGTGTACCTGTGACTTACACTTCTTCCGCGAGAGGACTTTTATGTCACGCGGTGACCGACACCCGAGAGGTGCTCCTTGAGGACGGAGATCGGGCGGTCTTGATACCCCTGCAAGACGACCTTAATAGCTGTCTTCTGCACGGGGTCGAATGTGTAGAACTTGAAGCTTCAATTTCTCCACAACCAGGTCGAAGTTCTTTTGGTCAAACGTGAACACTTGCACTGACGATTTACCTATTTTGAGGCAGTATACGAGGCCTTCCAGCTGCTCGTCAACATCGTCCGCCAACGTGTCCAAAACGAAAATTGGTGGTGGTCGTCGTTCCTTTGGAGTAATTACCTTTTTTGGCATCGGCACTTTTTTCCGTGCACGACCATCGGCGTTGTCGTCGTCGGTAGTGCTACCGTCGGTGTTGTTGTAGCTGCTGCGCCATCGGTCGACGGATTGCCGGAAGAAGCTGAACGGAGCCTAATAGGGCTGCGATCCTGGACGCGGTAATTAGCGTGTAATAATTTCGGGTCGAATCCTTTGGCGCACACACTCCCCGGCGCGATGGCGGTCGACGCGGCGTTGGTTTGTTTACCTTTTGGCACACGGCCGGTAGACGAACTTCGCGGGTTTTTCGAGGCCGCACTCGAACTGCCACGGCCACGGCCGGCCCTTGGCATGCTGGTGGAGCAAACTCGCGGCTAATCACGGTAAATTACTCCAAAGCATACAGAACGACGCCATCTTGGATTGCACATTCCCTGTGTACTTTGGAGTATTTTCAGGGTGGCCACCAGATTTCGATTTTCAATTTCCCGGTTTTTTCCCGGTTTTCTCCCGAGTCCAGAAGGAATTTTCCGAAATGTTTTTAAACCAAATTACAATGTTTTTTAGGCTAACGTTAGTATCAACATACTTTTTGAATGCATACATTTGGTTCAGAGTTTGAATTACTCAAGAAAGCTTTCAAATCTTGAGTAAAAAGTAAGTAAGTTGTAAACGAAGCCGTTTTTATTCCAATCCAAACCTCTAATTTCCATAATGATTGAGATTTTTCATAATCTTGCATGTAGATTTTATAAACTCAAAATAAAAAAAAATCGTTTTTATTTTTTAGAATAAGATAAATTATTACTACAATTTATTAATTTTGCAGAAAATATTTGCAAAAATAAATTGTTATCAACAATTATGTAAATGCTCATCAATTCGTTAGTTGCCCCGAATAATCAGGGGGCGAAAAAAATATTTTTCAAAAAACATCACAATTCAATAAAAAAAAAAATGCATTCCCTTTCGTAAAGATTCATTTTTAAGCATGTTTGGGTTGATTTAATAATCTTTTGATTTTTTTTTTAATTTTGACATCTTAAGTTTTTTTTGTTTTTGAAATTTTTGTTTCCGTAAAATCTTACATTTTTTGAAGACTAATGGTTGCAAAACAAATAAACTAGTGTAAAATGCATTTTTAAACACTTTTTGCATTCAAATGTTGAGACTATGGCTTGTTCCCCCCCTTGACCCCGGCCAGAAACGAGGGACAAAAACTTAGCAAAATATAAGCATCGGCCTTATTTTCAACATGATCTCAATTTTTGTGTTGATATAAATTTCAAACGACATTTAAAAAAAAAAATCATTGCAAGTTGTCCTTAATAATTTGTCTGGCTGAGAATCTCAAATATTATGAAATAATATAATATTTGGGTAATTCTCCGCCAACTCACACAGCAGTTGCCCCGACCCCTCTTCGATTTGCGTGAAACTTTGTCCTAAGGGGTAACGTTTGTCCCTGATCACGAATCCGAGGTCCGTTTTTTGATATCTCGTGACGGAGGGGCGGTACGACCCCTTCCATTTTTGAGCATGTGAAAAAAGAGGTGTTTTTCAATAATTTGCAGCCTGAAACGGTGATGAGATAGAAATTTGGTGTCAAAGGGACTTTTATGTAAAATTAGACGCCCGATTTGATGGCGTACTCAGAATTCCGAAAAAAACGTATTTTTCATCGAAAAAAACACTAAAAAAGTTTTAAAAATTGTCCCATTTTCCGTTACTCGACTGTAAAAATTTTTGGAACATGTCAATTTATGGGAAATTTAATGTACTTTTCGAATCTACGTTGTCCCAGAAGGGTCATTTTTTCATTTAGAACAAAATTTTTCATTTTAAAATTTCGTGTTTTTTCTAACTTTGCAGGGTTATTTTTTAGAGTGTAACAATGTTCTACAAAGTTGTAGAGCAGACAATTACAAAAATTTTGATATATAGACACAAGGGGTTTGCTTATAAACATCACGAGTTATCGCGATTTTACGAAAAAAAGTTTTGAAAAAGTTTTTTTTTGCGTTTCTCTTTGTTTCGTCGTCCGTGTCTGTCGCGGGTGACCATGAACGGCCATGATCGATGACGACCAACTTTTTCAAAACATTTTTTTCGTAAAATCGCGATAACTCGTGATGTTTATAAGCAAACCCCTTGTGTCTATATATCAAAATTTTTGTAATTGTCTGCTCTACAACTTTGTAGAACATTGTTACACTCTAAAAAATAACCCTGCAAAGTTAGAAAAAACACGAAATTTTAAAATGAAAAATTTTGTTCTAAATGAAAAAATGACCCTTCTGGGACAACGTAGATTCGAAAAGTACATTAAATTTCCCATAAATTGACATGTTCCAAAAATTTTTACAGTCGAGTAACGGAAAATGGGACAATTTTTAAAACTTTTTTAGTGTTTTTTTCGATGAAAAATACGTTTTTCGGAATTCTGAGTACGCCATCAAATCGGGTGTCTAATTTTACATAAAAGTCCCTTTGACACCAAATTTCTATCTCATCACCGTTTCAGGCTTCAAATTATTTAAAAACACCTCTTTTTTCGCATGTTCAAAAATGGAAGGGGTCGTACCGCCCCTCCGTCACGAGATATCAAAAGACGGACCTCGGATTCGTGATCAGGGACAAAAGTTACCCCTTAGGACAAAGTTTCAAGCAAATCGAAGAGGGGTCGGGGCAACTTTTCCCGATTTCGTGTGAGTTGGTAGAGAATTACCCATTTACAAACAGAAACTCCATGGTATTATTATTTTTAAGTAGAAATATATTATAATTCAACGGTAACCAACCTTTTCTAGGCTAGGTACCCCTTTTCGTGTTACTTAACTGCTGGTACCCCCTATACATGAAATTTTTCGTTTGCATGAGTTTTTACATTCAAATTCACGAAGAAGGAAACTTGAATTTTGAAGTATTAAAAATGTCGTAAATCTTGTTTATAGAGTTGTTTAAAAACATGTACTGGATAGGCCACACAACGTCCATGTACATTTCTTCAAATCAGTTTTCTTATTAAGCTTCAAAATAAAATGTTGTACCCTGTTTTTCTTTAAAAAAAAACTACTGAAAATGCATTTTTTAAATTTGGAGAAATTCCTTTTGTAAATTAAATTTTCGTTGTCTATTTCATTTCTACAAACATTTCCCATATTTTTTTCAATTTAATTTTTATGTGAATTTCTGATGACGGACGAATTATTTTTGAAACAGAGATTTTTTAAACTGCCCAAAATATACATTTAAGAGATTTTCAAAAACAGTTTTGATTTCAGATTTAAACATGCTATTTAATAGTATTTTTTTTTGAAGTTGTAGCTATTTTCAATTAAAAAATTATTCTATTAAATGGTTGAGAATATTCTTTTCTGCATTCTTTTTTGAACATTTTTGATCCATTCTTTTGTTGGCCACGAAAAATATTTTAAAATAGTATATTTTGTGGGACAATTTGAAGGAAATGTCTTGATCTTTAAATTAAGAGAGATATTTACTGTAATGATGTTTTCTTACCATGAGATCCATAATTTCCACTTACAAAAAAATCCTAATTTTAATTTTATGCAAAACTAATATGTTAGCAAAAAAAGGTCGAATTGATACATAATATCCAAATCATGAAACATAAGATTTTTTACCAACATGGTAGTAAATGGTAGTTGGCACAATTTACAAATTTGAAACAAATATTTGTAGAAAAAAAAACAAAAAAAAACTCAAAAACGGTGCATATTACTTCAAATTCTTAAAATTTCTAAACGAATGCAAATTATAGATTTATCATTCAAATATTTTTTTAACATTTTCTGATTGGTCAAAAACAATTCGCCCGTAATTCATTGCACCTTAAGTATGGTTGCTATTTTTTTTTGCTTCAAATCAATTTGTTATTTTTTTTTTCTCTCAAATATATGGTTGGAACAAATGTCCGCCTTTGCGGGGTTTGTCTTCCGGACCCCCTGAGACCGCTCGTGGTACCCCTAGGGGTATATGTTCCCCAGGTTGAGAATCGCTGGTAGAGCAAACATTTTGCTATATTTAAAAAAAATCGCCAAGTAAAAATATCATAGGATACAACAGAAAAAAAAACATCCATAACCAATAAGCATGAGTCTATTACACAAATCCAAACATAGTTTTCGCGAATTCTTCATTTAGAATAACAGGAATAATATTCTAATTGATAAAAGATCATATTGAATACATTAAAGAGGCTTTTATCAAATTTTAACTAAACTTAAAATATTTTCCCGGTTTGTCAGTCGAATTCCCGAGTTTTTCCCGGTTTTCTCCCGGTGGATATAAATCCCGGTTTTTGTCCCGGTTTTCCCGGTTTTTTCCCGAGGTGGCCACCCTGGTATTTTTGAGTTCATATTCGAGTTTAGCGACCTGGTTGGAATCATTTATACATTTCTGTATAAATAATTCCAATATCCTGCTACCGCCATATTCTACTACCGCCATAATGGACGCCATGTTGGAATACACATTGCCTGTGTACTTTAGAGTATTTTTGAGGTCATATTTGAGTTCAGCGACCCCAAATTAATTAAATTTGAGATGCTGATTGCTTGGTAAATTTCTGTATAAATATTTCTAATATTCTACTAACGTCATATTGGACGCCATCTTGGATTACACATTTTCTGTGAACTTTGGAGTATTTTTGAGTTCAGCGACCCCAAATTAATTAAATTTGAGATGCTGAATGCTTGCTAAATTTCTGTATAAATATTTACAATATTCTACTACCGCCATATTGGACGCCATCTTGGATTACACATTTCTTATGTACTTTGGAGTATTTTTGAAGTCATATTTGAGTTCAGCGACCCCAAATTAGTTAAATTTGAGATGCTGAATGCTTGCTAAATTTCTGTATAAATATTTACAATATTCTACTACCGCCATATTGGACGCCATCTTGGATTACACATTTCCTATGTACTTTGGAGTATTTTAGAGGTCATATTCGAGTTCAGCGACCCCAAATTACCCCGTGCTCGGGTAGATCACCTTCGTAGTTGATATTATGCCTTCGCTGTCGTAGTGCTCCAGTCTCCGCTTCCTTCCTGACGTAAAGATGTAGTGGTAGAATGTGGAGCAGTGCCTCCATTGCAGCGGTCGGTGTTGTTTTCATAGCACTTGTGATAGAGAGGCAGGCCAACCGCTGAACCTTGTTCAACTTTGCTTGCGCCGTCCTCTCGTTCACTTTTGGCCACCATACAAGAGACGCGTATGTTAGCCTTGGTCGTGCTATGGTGGTGTAAGACCAGAGAGCCAGTTGAGGCGAGAGGCCCCAGGTCTTTCCGAACAGTTTACTGCAGGTCCAGATGGCCGATATTGCTTTTTTAACGGCGTAATCCAGATGTGAGTTCCAGTTCATTTTGCGATCCAGGAAAACTCCTAAATACTTGACATCAGAACTGAAGTCGAGCCGAACACCTTTAATCACCGGCGGAGAAATGTTGTTTTCTCCGCCTAGTGAAAGGAATTAAAACGGTTTTGTTGGGGTTGATGGATAGTCCCTCTTGTGTGCACCAGTGAATGATGTAGTTGAGACCTGACTGCAACCTGCACGAGATCGTCGCGTCACATTTGCCCCTGATGATGAGGGTAACATCGTCAGCATATCCTATGACTTCGTACCCTAGTTCGGAGAGATCTTGTAGAAGTGTATCTACAACTAGCGACCAAAGCAAGGGTGAGAGTACCCCTCCTTGCGGACATCCTTTGGCCGCTTCCACGACTACAGTTGTATCTCCTAGCGATGCAGAAATTTCCCTGCTCATAAGCATGGTTTCTATTAAGTTCGTGGTTGTAGCGTCTATTCCTCTGTTGAGAAGTGCCGTTTTGATTGATCCGTATGATGTGCTGTCGAAAGCTCCCTCAATGTCCAGAAACGCCCCTAGAACCGTTTCTTGATGCATAAGTGATTTTTCAACAAGCGTCACCAGATGATGTAACGCGGATTCCGTAGATTTACCCGATTGGTAAGCATGTTGATGCCTGTGCAGCGGAGTTTTTCAGGAACTCCGCGCGGATATAATTATCCGTGATTTTTTCCATAAGTTTTAACAGCGTGGATGTCAGACTTATGGGTCTGAAGGCTTTAGGCAAAGTCTTGTCAGGTTTGTCAGCCTTTGGTAAGAAGATCACCTTAACCTTGCACCAGCTTTCCGGGATGTATCCTAGAATATTACTTTTACTTTACTTTTACTGCTCGTACAACCTCCGGGTCATGAGCTGTCTCCAGATGCGCTGCCACTGGACTCGGTCCTGGGCTGCTACTCTCCAATTCCGCTGCGGAACTCCCACACTTTCCAGATCTTCCTCCATTTGGTTCAACCACCGTGCACGTTGCGCCCCCCTCCGCCGCGTTCCAGCCGGCTCCGAATTAAACACCAACTTCACCGGATTGATAGTCTGGTTCGGTTGGCGAGCATCCAGCGCATCCGGCATTCTTGCGACGTGTCCGGCCCACCGGATTCGGCCAGCCTTAGCGACCTTCCGAATGCTTGGCTTGCCGTAGAGTTGCGCTAGCTCGTGGTTCATCATTCAAGCGCTTGCAGGTCCTCCTCGAGCATCGTCCAAGTCTCGTGCCCGTAGAGGACGACGGGTCTTATCAGCGTTTCGTACATGGTACACTTTGTACGCCGGGAAAGGTGACCAGACCGTAAGGTCTTGTGGAGTCCGTAGTAGGCACGACTACCGGTGATGATAAAGTAAATCTTTCCCAGTTCCTGAGGGGAACACCCTTGAAGAGTATCGGGGCCGGCATTTACAAAGCGGATTCAGTGGCAGTTTCATTCTCAACTTAATGTTAACATGTTAAGGTTAATGTTAACATTCCATAGGTCGCCTTCCTAAGGTGTCGTGATAAGGTCCAGTTTGTGACGATACACTACCTTTCCTTTACTAAGCAATCGAATCCAGAAGAGAAACGATCACCAGTTGTGTTGGTCCGAGCTGGGATTTGAACCCCGATCTACCGCTTACGAGGCGGAAGCGTTACCACTGGGCTACGTGGCTCGGTCTACCGGTGATGATGCGCCTCCGAATTTCTCTGCTGCAGTTGTTGTCCGACGTAACCAACGATCCGAGGTACACAAACTCCTCCACAACCTCGAACTCGTCGCCGTCGATCGTCACGCTCGGTCCTATGCGAGTCCTAAGGGACTCGGTTCCTCCTGCCAGCAGATACTTCGTCTTCGCAACATTCACCTTCAATCCAACCTTATCCGCTTCCCGCTTCAATTCGGTGTACCGCCTGGCCACCTCCTCGAACGTTTTGCCGACAATGTCCATGTCGTCGGCATAGCAGATGAACTGGCTGGATCGGTTGATAATCGTGCCCCGCATGTTGAAGCCCGCCCGCCTCATAACACCTTCAAGCCCAATGTTGAAACAGAGGCCGGAGATACCGTCGCCGAATCTATGACATTTCCCCGAAACCCATATTACCGAAGGGACATTTCCCCGAATGCCACTTCCCCGAAAAGACACTTCCCCTAATAGTCATTTCCCCGAATTCCATTTACCCGAATTTTCCATTTCCCCTAATCGTCCACATCCCCGAATGCCATTTTCCCGAATGGGCCACAATCCCGAATGCCACTTACCCGATTAGTCATATCCCTGAATAGTCATTTCCCTGAATGCCATTTCCCCAAACGCGGTCAAGCGGAAATGCCCGGTGCCCCGGAACGCGCGCTATTTGTTCGATTTTTGGGTTCTTGAACAAAATTCGAAAAAAAGACAAATTTCCTTGCAAATTTCTCAAAACAACATCTAATTATGCGGTTGAATACAAATGTTAATTGAACAAAAAAAAAAATCTAGTACAGTCCAGACTCGATTATCCGAAGGCCTCGGAAAAATTTCACTTAGGATAATCGAAACTTCAGATAATCGAATCACGAAAATAAATAATTTTTCGATGCCTGATTTTCTATTTTCGAGCTAAAGTATGACCTCTAAACTACGTTGAAGTGATTTAAAACTTTAAAATCCAAGATGGCGGCCAATATGGCGGTGTTGAAATATTGAAAAATGCATTTTATTATTTAATAGGCAATCAACTATTCAAATTTGACTAAAATGGGGTTGCAGAACTCAAATTTGATGTTTCAAACAAGAAAAAGAAAAAAAACGAAAAAAAAATTGTTGTTCGTGTTTTGATTATCCGAAGTCCCATACAAACCTTCGGATAATCGAACTTCGGATATTCGAAACTTCGGATAATTGAGGCTTCGGATAATCGAATCTGGACTGTAATTGGGTCCTAAAATGCAAATTAAATTTGTGATATTATTGTTCACTTTTTTTTATTGAAAGCTTTTTTTTTCTAAGTACAATGACCCTTTGAACGACCGCAAAGGATTTAAAATGTATTTTTAATTCAATTTTTCAAAAATTCACTTCACGGCCCTTCTTGGCAGAAAAGCTCCTACTTGACAGCTCGTTCCAAGGGGACCCGAGGGGAATGACACTCCCGAGATGAGCCCACGATTTAGTCGCGATGTTCACGATTTGCCTCGATTAGCCGCGATTTGCGCGATTGGCGCGATTTGGCACGATTTCATCGCGATGTGAGCGCGATGTAGAAAAATCGCGCGATTTGAGCTGTCCACTGCTCGAATTAGTTTGACAAGAACCGAATGACAGCTTTCGCTGAATCGAGCAGTGAAAAAATAACAACAACAAATTTCAACGTGGCCGACGGAATTCTGGCTGGCATGAAACAAAAGCTGGTGTAGAATCTACACTGTAGATTCCATGGACATTTCTAACTTTAGCCGGAGTTGTTGGAGCAGCAAATCTGCCACAGACCAGAAAGGTAGCGATCAAGTTCTGGACGAGGAAGCGGCCGGGTGACCAAGAAAGGGACAAGTACAATCTCAACACGCTGTCGGAAAGGTTGGACGAGTGGCCATACCGGGCATGGGGCCTGAGGATTAGACCGACATGCCCGACAGCTTAGGAACGAACAACAATGGGGTCATTCCGGAATTGGATTTTGCCAACCGTTGTAGATGGCCCCGTTTGCGATCATCATGTAGGACCGGGTGATACAAGTGCAACGCAAGTTCTTCCCTCTGTAAGGGGCGCAATATTTGTTCAATAATTGAAGGCCACTTTTAATTTTCAGCGTGATCTGAGCTGGAATCCGGAAGCTTTCAACCGGTACTTCATAAACGGGCTGGACATTCTTGCGAGCCGGGCATAGCTGGATATTGTTCGCCAGAGCCGTACCTTGGGTCCACGGCGCCCTTGGCGAAGCATCAATTTGGCGCCCCTTCAAATTTTTCATCATTTTGATATGTTTACTTAAATTTTCAGCGATTGCTTCAAGAGTTTTAATAATATAATGGTGATTGATGAAATAAATATAACAGCTAAAAAATCCAACCACAGTTTAATTCTTTGAAGAATATTCAAATTAATGTTTTATTATTTTTAAACCATTTCAATCGATTAAAAGATATACTATTGATTTCCCATACAGATAGGTTGTAACGAAAAGTTGCTTTAGGATTAATGTTGACTGAAAATAGCAGAGTGTTGTTTTATCTTTTTAAGCAGAATTTGAAAAACCTAGCTTAAATTTTATGGTATCAGCAAACAATTTTCCTGAATTCCTGAAAAAATAATTCAACTGATTAGAAAATGGATTCCTTTTGAAACTTGTTTTGGATGGATTCCTTTTGAAACTATTTTTTTCAATTTATTTTTTAAACAATATTTCTCTTGTGACTGTGTTTTTTGATTGATATAAAATTCCTAAAATTTGTTTTTGAAAATTCATAGCTTCAAACAAAGGCAATTAGTTTTTACCTTTTTAACACATTGAATTTTTTTTGTGTTTATTTTTCGACATCTAAAGTTTCTTAAAATTTTGTATAAAAACCATTACACTCAAATAGAGGGTGACAAGCGGGAATTCCCGGGAAATCGACCATTTTTGAACCTCTCGATTCCCGGGAAATTTGGTCGAAGCAAAATTATATAAACTAATCAGAAAAAAAACAACATTTGAAAATTCGAAATTGTTTAGAACATTGGATGTTCAATGTAAGATGTTCAAGTTCGAATGAACCAATGCTTCTCTTATCTTCTAATTCAGAAAGTGTAAATTTTAACTTATCAAAAATTCCAATAACTATAAATGGGAGAACTTAAAATAATGTGGACCCCAAAATTTACCTTAAAGCATAGTTAGCAGTTAGCCACAAGAAGAAAGTCTAATTTTTTTATATTTTTGTTTATTATTTCTAAGAGGGAAAAGCCTTTTCAAGATAAGTATAATTTCCATATCCTCTTTCAAGCATAGCAATCCTTATAATCTATTTTTTTTAATTCTTATCAATTTAATTTCGCTGTATCAAGGTAATTTCCTTTTTTGATGTCATGGAGTAATTTTGTGTTTAGCTAAAACCTCAATATTAAATTATATTTTAGAAAAAAAAACTCTGGAAATCTTTGTTAAGTCAGCCAAATGTCAACATTCGGGTTTTCCTGATTACTATTTCTTTAACACCTTTAAGTTGTTGTTTTGAGTCGCTATTTATCATATTGTAAAAATCTCGATACTGGGAAATTATATATTAGCTATTTTTTTGTTTCACAAAAATCTAATAACAAGTTCATACAACAAGTTGTATTGCAGATTCAGAAAAAAAAATCAAGAGGTAGATCATAGTTCCCAAAAATAATGAGGCTACTAATTAACGTTTCATTGAATAAGTATGAATAAATCGTAACTGAATTCATTGAAAAGAAACACATTTATAACTTTTCTTTATACATGACTGGCACTATTAGCATAGTTATAAACACTACCGGGAAATTTCCAAATTCAACTCTCGATTCCCGGGAAATTGAAAATCTCGAGAATAGTCACCCTCTACACTCTAAGCTTTTAGATTCGTTTGTGTAAATGTGAAAATTTAGGCGAAATTACACTGGATAGCCCAACACATGGATTCCATGAAATAAATAAAAAATGTATGTGAAAGATAAGCAACTTTGTCCATTCCATTAAAACTTAACAAAACAAAAAATTTCAAGGTGCCCGTGGGAGTCGCTCAACCTGCATTCCTGTCACACTTGAGGTCTGCACAGCTGATTCCACGTAGATTTTTCCCGCCAGTAATGACAGGAAACGCTGACAAACGGAATATGTGCCAAAATCATAAATGGTTTTTAACATATGAAGGGAAATCATCGTGAACTGGAACTGCCGGTCATTAGCCCGGGTAAAGTGGAAACGTTGATATGATTGTTGTCCTCTGCTCTCATCTCGCAAAAAGCCATACAGAGAACCACGTCCCATTCAACCGGCTCCGTGGCTTAATGGTTACGGCTTCTGTCTCCCAAGCAGAAGGTTCAGGGATCAAATCCCGGTCGGTACCTTTGAAATTTGGAATCAGGAATTTGAATATGAATAAAAACTAAAATGAATCAGGTGGGATTCGAACTCACACCTTTGGATTGGTGGTGGTCTGGGACGCTAAGCAGTCACCATCAGAAGGTTTACACTCTAGCAGTGAATTGATCCGTAGTGTTGAAACATGTTATATCTTCTTCTCATATTATTAAATACGCGCTGATCCCTGATTTGCCTGTGGGGATTGGAAGTCTTAATATAGATCGAGTTTCCTTCAGATGCTTGCTTCTATGTTCAGGCGGGGCCGAACAATGCCCAGCGACCTCGGATTTGGACCGCAAGGAGCTCTGTCATTCTGAAATGGGTCGTTGGAAGCAGCGCGAGGGCTATCACCACCTAATACCTGGGACTGAGATAAGCTGTATCAGCATTCGGCATGTACACAGTCTGATACAAATTATACTTTCCCATAATTTCGCTACCGGTTAGCGGGTATTGGATTGGACCACACACACACACACACACACACACACACACACACACACACACACACACACACACACACACACACACACACACACACACACACACACACAAAACAAAACATTTCAAGGAAAATGTTGCAAACATTCTTCAAATTATTGTCCCTAGCAGCAAAATTAAGTGGAACTTTGTGTTTTCCCAAATAATATATTGCTGTTTTTGGAGTTTGAATTTTGCTTTGGTTTAAATTCTAATGGGTCCGCGATAATGGTGTTTCTGCAAATCAAAATTTTCAAGAAATTGTATAATATTTTACTTTAACGAATAAAAAGTTGGTGGGCATGCCAATCTATGGAACTTTGTCGAAGACATCCAAATTTTACTTTTTCACTCTTGCTACAAGCAATGGAATACAAGCAGCATAGCAAACCAGTTTTTTTTAATATATCAATTCAGGAATATAATATATTTAGAGCAAATTATGTGCTCTTAAAAAACCAACATTTTTATGTTGAAAAAAAAAATTTTGCTAGAAATTTAACAAAAGTCAAAGCATTTTTTGTGTTAGAAATATTCAATTTAAACACTTCAGTATTTCGAAAACGTAGGCCAATCTCTACGCACAAGTTTGGATTTAAAACGATAAAAATATCTCAAATGCCATTTTCTTTAAACTTGAAATATCTTATTCTTTTTATTTAAGATTTTCAATAGAAATGTGTAAATTTCAATTTAATTGCTGATTATATAAAACATGAAAAAGCTTGATGGTTCCTGATGCTGGAAAAAAATGTGAAATTTAAATTGAATTTTATATACTGTAGTTGAAATTTGAAATCTCTAGCTATTTCAAAGAATTGTTATAAAACTACTGAACTTTTTGCCACTTGGGCGCCCCCTTTGATAAATGAATTTAGTGAATTTAATTTTAAATTTAATTCTAGTAGAACTGATTTTTGCGCCCCAAGTGTTTAACATAAAATAATATTTGTAATATTCCGATCCAGATTATCGAGTTATTTTGTAGTCCTACTTTAAAATTTAGCGCCCCTTTTTGTTCTGAATACCTTTCTAAGATTTTATAATAACATGACAAATTTGTTCAATCATCGTTTTCGGCGCCCCCCAAGACTGGTGCCCTTGGCGGTCGCCAACTGCGCCAACCCCTAGGTACGGCCCTGATTGTTCCTAACTTCATCAAAATTAAAAACACTACAAAAGAACCGACGGAACCACCGGAAGTCGAACCGCTCCTGTTGTCCACATCGCTGATGAAACGGCGAACACCACCGCCGGCAGCGCCGGTCCAACGACGGGCATTCCATCGTAGCTTGGCATTAACTCGCCTTTGGATTTACGATTCTACACGGACGAAGTCGAGGACAAAATCGTCCTGCGGAACAGCAAAAAAGGTTGCGAGCGGGAAAAGTAGAAGTAACGTCGCGAGCATCAGGAAGAGATGAAACTGTGGGACAATCAGAACGAGTGCAACTGGGACGACGAAGATTGTGGATTCAACGGCGGTGACGACAAACCTATGTTCAAGTCCCGGGACTCGCCGATTGACAGTCACAAAGCAACAGCATTGGCAATTGGCCAACCAACGATCACGACCAGTGTCGCCTTCCACCCATCAAAACTTAGACCAAGGTCCCAACAGCTTCAGCCACGGTCCTCCCTACGGTCAAACACCACCATCAAATTTACGCCGGTCATCTGTACCGCCGTTCAACTTTCCGCCCAAGAACATCAACTTTCCGCCCAACACGGCACCGCCGGGAAGTACCGGCCACATCAATTCCCGATCTTCATCGGCTCCGCCAAATAAATACAACAACTTCAACTACGGTGGTGGCGGGAACAATTACGGCGGAACAGGGCATCGAAATGTACACCGACGATCATCATAACTTTACGCAATAACCGTCTCCGCTAGATGTCGTAATCCAGAGCAGGTGGCCACTTGACCGAGGAGGAGGAAGCAGCACGTGCCGGTGGTAGATTTACCGGAGTTGGCGTTAGCAAACCAGGGCTACAATTTGGAGGAGGCGCCGTGGGACTGACCGGATATTTTGGCGGAAGATTGAGACGCATGCATGAAAATTTAAAAGAATATGGAGTCAATCTAAGAGTGAATCTGATTAGACAATCTAATAAAAAAAAAAAAATGTCTTTCATTATAAATTAACAAAAGTCGTGAATTCAATCAATGTAAAAGCTGAAAAACGAGAGAATAGGAATTAATCGCAGTTTTCTTATGACTTATAGTCGTCCAAGCTGCAGCTTCAGGACGAGCCCTAACAAACATCCGGCACTACGACATCGGAGCTAATCTCGGTCACCAAACGACGATGGCTAGCGCTGCTCGGAATCGCGCTGGTTCGCATCTGCACTGGGTACTTCCTGTATCGCGAGGAGCAGGGCAACTGCACCGACTACCTTGTAGAAGCCCCGGATTGCGGACGGCGCAAAGCGCGACCGGATCTGGTGCCAACTCAACCGCGGTGAACGCGTTTAAGCAGGATTGAATCGGATACTCGTTGTCTTCGCACTGGTATCGCGGCGCCAGCGTATTGTCCCAATCGGCATGACTCACGGTCCGTTGACGTCGTGCCTTGGCCTGCTTCCTGCTGCTCGATGTTCATATTTCCTTAATTTTGGCCACGCCCTCAGCACTCAAATACAACTAGCTCATCACATTCGACTCGCCTTCTTTATTCGAATTCTCCGGCGCATCGTCACGCTTTTCCGGCCGGCCGCCGACTGGCAGCCGTTTTGGCCCACGAACTTTTTCGCTGCGAATCGACGGTCAGATTGTCCTCGACGTCAGCGTCCGACATGCCGTCGTCGTTTTGTCCGATTCGGCGGCGCCTTTGTCGTCACTTTCCGGGTCGCCGCCTGCTGCGGTGGCAGTAGAGTCGTTGTTGATTTGTTGGGTTTTTCTGCTTGTCCTTATTTTTGGTCGCCTTCTTGATGAGTCGTTCACGGTAGAGAGCCTGGATCTTATTAAGATCCAGGCTCTCTAGTTCACGGCTGCTCCGTAGTTTTGGGGTGGCTCCGCCAGAAGTGGATGAACTGAAGCCGTAGCCGTTCAGGACTGCCTTTTTGTCGGATCGAAGGTTGCGGTCACTGGTTTGGGGTCAAGGATGCGGTCGGAGGCTTGCGTGCCGTACAAATCTGTTTTTTTCTTCATCGTGTCCTCGACCGCGTCCGGATCGACGCGCTTTTTGTACCGAGCGAGAGGAGGATGACCAGCAGGTACGCCTTAAATCCTTGCTGCTACTTGCCAGCAGGTGCCGTAGCAGCTCGTACGAGCCGTGGCTGGTCCATGCCGGCAAATTTGAGAGATTTGTTCGTAAGTTGCAAAACGAGTTTCAACGACGAGAAAACTCCACCGTCGGATTGCAGATCGGACAGCGATTCTGCCAGAACTTGCGTGAACAATCCCCACGGGTTCAACTCGACGCTGATTGAACTCAACCGACTCAACTTCGTCACCGTTCCGTTTTTGAGCAAGTCCTCCAGGAAGCAGGAATTTTTCACCCTGAACGGTAGAAGAAGACGGTTTGGGAAAGACCGCGAAGCCACGGCTTCCTATCTACGATGAACAAGCTGCTCGTCGCAATGGCCGGCTACTTCCGCTGGTTCCGCCTCCAATGTCCAATCGAATGTCACGCTAAATCGGCGCCGCGGTCGTCGAAGCGCCAACCCGTCCCCACCATCGCTCCCCAGCTGATCTACGTCCTGCCCAAACGAAAGAAAACAACTAAACGATTACTAAAACCCGAAACATGCTGGTCCAGGTCATCACAGGCGAAATAGTTCCGGCTTACTACCGTCTCACGGATCTGCCGCAATCCGTCCTGAAAAAACTAGAAATTTTGTTTATTTACATCAGAAGACTGCTCGAATCAACAAAAATAAACATTGAAGCAGTGCGCCCAATTTCGTGGGAAACTGCTAGAACGAATATTTTCTGGCAACTCTGACTGCATGAATGAAAATTTTCATTCGAGCACGATCTAAGCACGATGAGCGCGATGAGCGCGATCTGGCGCGATTTGGCACGATGAGCGAAAAAAACCGCGATGAAGGTGCGATGAGCAAAGATGGAAGAATTTAACGCGATTAGGTGCGATTTCAATGAAATCGCGAAGTGTCATCCCCCTCGCATAAAGCTCTATTCGCTCTCCAACACGGAGGATCGGCATTACACGAAATCGAGTTCGATTACACGAAATTCAGTTCAGGTACGATTACATACTTTCGTGTAACAGGGGTCGAACTGGATTTCGTGTAAAATTGAAATTGAAACGTTTCACCGGTTGGAAAATTGCATACATACGGGCGTATTTTCATTTTGTTTCGGATTTTTTTTTATTGATTATTAAATTGCAATAAAAACTGGCGCATAAATTTTTTTTTTATTATATTCTAAATTGTTTACAATTATTTTACCCATTTTACAATAGAGAAATTGATATTTCTGCTGAAATTCAAGTTGACACACTCCGCTCCCAGGTCATGGCGTAATTTTTGCTGGAGTGGCCGTGGCCTCTTGGCAATGCTCATCCGGATCCACAGGTCCTGACGGATGTCACGGAAACTCAGCGATACCGGCAACATTTCTTTCCCGTCCAAATTTCTCCAGATTTTCAATCCGGATCAATCGCTTTTTGGTGCACTAAGTCGATGATGTTAATGAGACTTGGAACGGCTTTCGGATTGATCTTCAGTAGAAAATCCGGCGGGTACCACCTGGGAAGAGTGCAACATTTTATTAATCTTCAGGAACATCGGCCGAGGATCGTGTCAACGAACTATAAGGGCTCAGGTTGGGGCTCTGCTCGCGAAGTCGGACCTTCTTTTCCCCGGATTTGATTTGATTGTTGAAGCATATTAGTTGCCACAACAGGTTGGGGGGAGCAAGAGGAAGCCATCAGTTGTTCCTGATGAGGACCCGAGTTCAACACCGCCGTTGGCTGTTTATTTTGGGAAGGGCGGTCGACGTTTCCCTACTGGGGTAAAGCGCCACCGCCACCCAGGCGTGCCCGCACCGGGAGTTCCTGATCCTGGAAGCGCATCCGGGCCTGGGAGCTAATGAATCCTTGGGACGGGATTCGATTTCGAGCACTTCGTCCTCCTTCGAGAAGGATACGGATTTGGCCGCCTTACAGTCCGAGTTCATGCGGTCAAAGCCGCGCCGTCGCGAGGAGAGCGACTGTTCGTCACCTGCCGTGACCATCTTGGCAGAGATCATCTTCACCGGAATGACGTTCTGGATTTGAGAGGGAGTTGGCGGGTGGGTTGTTGCTGAAAAAGTTTAAACGTTAGTGAGGCAGCCTGACTTTTGACCAAATCATCAACACTTACCGGGGACCAGCCGCGAAAAGATTGAACCGCCGCCGCCTCCGAAATTGTCACTCTTCTTCCCAAGCGCCTCGATATTCTTGAGTGTGACCTTCGAGGCCATATTCTTCGGCGGTTCCCTTCCATTTCCGGCGTCGTCAAATTGGAGCCTAACATTTCAAAAGGGCACAAAACTTTTGTAAACAATAGTGTATCCCTTTCACTCAAATGACAGTTTGCATAAGGTGTGAGAGGGATACACTCTTGTTTACAAAAGTTTTGTGCCCTAATGAAATGGCAAGCACGAAATTCTCCATCCTCCTCTTCGTCATTGGAGTTGCGCTCTAGCTGTTTGACGACGGCACTCCACTTGCTATGCTACCGACCGTCGATGCGCACAATGTTTGTGGTAGATCCGCCGCCAGCCGGAAGTGTGATTTTGTGCTCGAAAAAGTCTTTCCGCGATTTGCTCGGCAGAGACCCCGCCGAGCTGGGGCCTGAAAAGGTCAACAAGGGATAAAAGCGAATTCTTCAGCGCACCTGAGCAAAAGGATCTTACGGGACACCGCCGATTTGGGTGGGTTGCTCAGCGTGGCAGAAACCGCCGTTACCGGGACCAGATTAGTCAAGTGTTCCGGCAGTACTGGCCGATGGGCGATGGAATGCCGGCATTGGTAAAGAACTTCACCCATGACGCTGGAAGAGAACAAAAAAAAACGGTTCCCCCGATAAAGGGCAATCAAAAAATTTAGCTCCATTTTTGGAGTGGCATCACAACAAACCCCCCCTCCAAACAATTACAGGTGCTTGCTGTGAGCATCTTTTCAAGCCGGACCGTGTTTCATGGCGCGCTGGGTTCACTTTAGCGTCGGTCCACACCGGTTTGGATTAAAACGCCGGGAGGTTTCAGCTGGCGTTCGTAGTGACCGCGAACGGTTGGCTTTCAATCCGGATCGATTGCTCGTTGCTGGTGCACAAGGTCGATGATATTTTGGAGACGTGGCTCAACTTTTGCGTTGACCTTCAGGAGAGAACAACCCATTCGTTCGCAATCCGTCGTCGTGTTCGGTTCTTTGTGTGGTTCGTGTCTGCTTGATCAGTTCTGTGGTGTTCATGTTTTTTGTGTGATTTGTGGTTTATGGAAATTTTTTTGTTTTAAGCTCTTTTATCAAAGTAAGCGTTCATTTGTGTAATCCTCACCCACAATTGCCGAGAAACATCATCGTCTGTCTGTGTGGATCAACTACTTGTTTACCGCTTTTATTTTTGTCGTCTGTCTGTGTGGATCAACTACTTGTTTACCGCTTTTATTTTTGTTGTTTTTACCTGTAAACACTTTGTGAACCTTACCCGATCGCGCTCCGTTGTCGACTAATAGTCCAGTGCAGTGATAGCCAGCGAAGGCGAGGGGGATGACACTCCCGAGATGAGCTCGCGATTCAACTGCGATGACCCTCGATGAAAGCGATCTGCCACGATTGCCAAGAATGAGCGCGATTTGGCACGATTTCATCGCGATGTGAGCGCGATGTAGGGAAATCGCGCGATTTCAGCTGTCCACTGCTCGAATGAGTTTGACAGCTACTAAATGACAGGTGTTGCTGAAATTCGATTCGAGCAGTGGAAGAGGAAAACATAACCAAATAAACACGTGGGAAAAGTGACTGATGGAGAACGGATTTTCTACCGGATTATCATAACCTTCCATAACCAGACTCACGGAATTCCGTCGGCTGTGTAGGCCAAGTTCTCCATCGATCGCGATCAAGGTCTAAAAAAATGGTCCTTCCCAAGTTTCTGGTTCAGGAAGGATAACTAAAAGCCGCCATGAAGGAGAAGGACGGCGGCTGCGAGAAAGTTCCTGAAGAGCCAACCGATGATGTTGCCGCCACGACGAGCGCCACCGAAGACGACCATTCAAGCCGGAGTGACTCCTGTAAAAGGCGAGGAAGCCCAAGCAACACCCTCTGTCGCCGCCCCAGTTCCCATGGCCGAGAAGGCCGAAAGAAGGTCCCAGAACACTAGAAGGAGGAAGTGGTTGCAGCGTCCGGAGGATAAGAAAAATGAGGTCCCTGTTCTGGTCGCTGAAGTTTAGGGAAACAAACCTAATCAAAGAGCCTGTGGCTGCGGCGCAGGTTGTGCCGGAAGTCGTCGTGGAACGAAGTTGAGTTTCTAGTAAAAATTCCGGTGGCGGGTGGACGCTTGGTAAATTTGATGGTCTGCGGTTGAATTTGGTTCCGTGCGCTGATTTTGTTTTTTTCCAGTCTCTGATTCCAACGTCCGAACAGATCGTGTAGGTCCAGCAGCAGTCGCTCTCGAATCTTAGCCTGGCGGGAGGAAATCAAGGCTCAAGTCTACTCTTCCAACAACAACACCACTGGCAAAAGTTTCTTGGAGGCGGCGCTCAACTCTACTGTAGCGGCAGCGGCCAACAATACGGTTCCTATGTAGTCCTCGTCCAACCCGCCGACGGTCATCAACATCGGTGACGGCGAACGTCATCCAGACCAGGAACAACCTTATCAGTTAGCTGGACGCACGATCGCTCGACCTGGCCGGTTGAGTTGGTAGTTCTGGATCCACGGCCATGAGCAGTGCCGTGAGGAGCCAGATCAGAAGTATTTCGGTGGAAGTAGCAGTGGAAGCTCGTGAAGTAGCAGCTCGGCCAGATGCAGCTCAAGCTCGATTTCGAGTGGAGGAAGCACCACGACAACAACCAGTAGCAACAACAGAAGTGGTCTGGTTGTATCGATTGCAGCAGCTGTAACGGTGGCCACGGCTGGTTTAAGTATCAGCAGCATCAGTTACGAGCACGAGAACCTGCTCAACCAGCAGGCTCTGAACACGCTTTTCAACCAGAATTTCCTGCAGTGGATCAACGGTTCATGATGAACCCGCCCAACTCCTTGCCGAATACGCCGCCGATCAGCTGCTCGGCCACCAATCCAGACGGATCGTCGTCGCCACCGCCCAGTGGGTAAGGACTGCCCAACGGCGAGGACTCACGCGTACACTGTCGTTGCGAGCCCGGCGCAACTCGATAGCCGTAACTCACATTCTTGTTCTTCTTGTTCGGCATCTGAAAAGTGTGCAATTTTAGACGCCGATTTGTCGTGGGTTTTCTGCGAGGACTTGCACGACTTCTGGTCGAACCTACTGCCCGCGTGTACACACAATATCATCACACACACATACACCAGCACCTGTCCAATATCATTCAGCACAAGCCTGGAGCACACGACATGGAAAACGGCTCGGACGAGCATCTGCAGATGTGCAACATTGAAGACTCGGAGAACAAAACCATGTGCGTCGGCGGAATCTACCCCACGTTGGCACAGTCGCTCGGGACGTTCAACCCGAAGGACGGTTTGGTGGTGGCCGTGAACGGTTCGCGGGTAGCCATTTACAATTACGAGTGGGTCGAGTGTATCGATGAGCTAATCCACGCGCTCAACGGCTGCACGGACATCCCGATTGCCCTGCAGGTAAGCAAGTCAACACTGTACAAATCTTGCTTAATCTTGTTGTAGCCGCGAGGTTGTGGCCAATAAAGAAAGCACGTTGTTGGAGAGAGCGCGATGCGACGCGTGTTTATTCTAGCGAGGTTCTTACACTACTAACTGGTATTACCCAAAGTAGAGGGAAAGGGAGCTTGGCAAGGTACACTCTTAAGCGGAACTATAACAACTCTTCCCCCCTTGGGTTTGTACTTCTCTCTACAGGTCCAGTCTCCGAGGCGGCTTGATGACTCTTGTCGATCGTCGCGGTGATTGCTGGTTGTTTGCCTCGGATCTACCAGCAGCGTTCGTCGTTTTCAGCTTCGGCACCGCAAGTGGTCCTTGCGATTTCGGCTTCGGTATCGCAGGTGGTTCCGGCGGTTTGGGAGTAGCCGCAGCACTCCGCGCTGATTGCGGTTCAGCAATCGGGTTGGCCGCCGGTGTAGGTACAGCGGCAGCAGCTTGTGGCGTGTGTTGTACTGGATTGGTTCGTGGAGCAACTGGCACGATGTCTGGCTCGAAACACTCAGCTGGTATCTCTGGACGTCCAGACGGCAGGTTCGCTCCGACTTCTCGCAGCTGGTCGATGTGGCGCTTCCAGAGTCGACCGTCGTCCAGCTTGATGTTGTAGTGAAGTTTGCCCAGCTTTTCAGCAACGTGACCGTACTTCCACTTGTCCTTGCTCAGGAAGTCACGAGCAGCAACTCTCGCCCCCTCGGGAAGCGATCGAACGGCTACTTCGGGCTTTTCTTCCACCACTGCAGCGTTCGGGACCATCAGGTCAAGTCGAGACCGGATCTGCCTGTTGAACAGCATCATCGAAGGCGATTTTCCGGTGGCAGGGTGTATGGTCTTGCGGTAACTGAGTAGGATGTTGCACAGTTCCGCGTGCATTCTCGACTTGTCGCAGTTGAGAGCCTTCATCTTGCCCTTGAACGTTTGGATGAATCTCTCTGCCTCACCGTTGGTTGCCGGATGGTACGGTGCGCCCATCTTGTGGAAGATTCCATTTTATTTCAGGAAGTGCTGAAACTCGGCCGACGTGAATTGCACTCCGTGGTCGCTCACGAGCACGGCAGGTATCCCGTAGGCAGCAAAGAATTCACGACAGGCGTGGATGGTCGTACTCGTAGTGATGTCTCGCAAGATCTTCACTTCTGGTCACTTGGAGTACGCGTCAACAAATACGATGAAGTACGTACCCATAAATGGTCCAGCGAAATCCACGTGCACTCTGTCGAATGGTCCCTTCGGCGTTTCCCAGCAGTGTAGAGGCACTTTCGCAGGATCGGCCCGTGTCACCTGACAGGCCGCGCAGTTCCGGATCAGCTCCTCGATGTCCTTATCGATCCGCTCCCACCACACGTATCCTCTGGCGAGCGACTTCAAGCGTGTGCCCCCAAAGTGTGTAGAGTGCAGCTCCGCGAGCACGTTCGCCCGCAGCTCTGGTGGGACGTACACCCGGATTCCGCGCATGATGCACCCTTGTTGTAGCGCAAACTCGTTCTGGTCGATACCAAAACGCTCACGTGCTTCGACTGTTTTCCCGTTCTTGAGACCTTGCAGCAGCACCTTCACTGTCGGATCCGCAGCAGTCGACTTCGCCAAATCTCCGACCGTCAGCGGCAGCGTCTCGATCATGTTGACCTCCAGCAAGTCAACTTCCTCGACGACGTACTCGGGTGTTTGTGCGCTGACCGGCAATCGAGAAAAGGCGTCAGCGTTGTAGTGCTCCCTCGTCGGACGGAACTTGATCTCGTACCGGAACGAAGCAAGGTACGCAGCGTAGTGCTGCATCCGTAACGCTGACATCGCCGGCAGACCCTTGGTCTCCGAGAAAATCTGCTTCACTGGCTCGTTGTCCGTGACAAGCCAGAACTTTCGTCCGTACAGGTACTGGTAGAACTTTTGTGTTCCGAAGATGATCGCGTACGCCTCACGATCGATCTGCTTGTACCTGCGCTGCGTCTCGTTCAGCGTCTTCGACGCGTACATGATCGGGCGTTCTGTACCGTCTGGCATGATGTGGCTTAGTACTGCACCGACCCCGTACGGCGAAGCGTCTGTTGCCAGGACCAGTGGCAACTCCGTACTGTAGTGCACCAAGAAGCGGTCTGACTGCATCTCGTCCTTCACTTTCTTGAACGCTTCGTCGCACTCCTTCGTCCAGCGGAACGGCACGTCGTTCCGCAGCAGACAGTTCAACGGGTAGATGGTCGTGCTCAGCTGTGGGAAGAACCGACCGTAATAATTGACCAATCCAACGAACGAACGGACTTGATCCTTGTTCTCCGGCACGGGCATGTCTTGCACTGCATCGATCTTCTTCCGCACCTTGTGGATTCCGTCGCGGTCAATCAAGTAGCCACAGTACTCGATTCGGTCGGCGAAGAACTGGCACTTCTCCAGGTTGATCCGCATGTTGTACTGGCTCAGTCGTTTCAGCACCTCCTCGAGGCGCTCAAGGTGGACCCGATCGTTCGGTCCCGTAATGCGGATGTCGTCTAGGAAGACGGTCACACCTGGAATCCCGTTCAGCACCTCCTCCATCAAGCGTTGCCAGATCGCCGGCGCCGGGCTGACGCCGTACATCAGCCTTGTCGGCCTGAACAGTCCCAGATGCGTGCTCAGCGTGAGAATCTCCTGATCCTCCGGGTCGACCTCCAGCTGCAGGTAGGCTTGCGAGAGATCAATTTTCGTGAACTTGTCCCCGCCGGCCACGTTTGCGAACAGCTCTTCCACTGTTGGCAGGGGATGATCATCGACCACCAGGTTCGGGTTAACAGTGATCTTGTAGTTCCCGCAAAGTCGCACTCGGTTGTTCAACTTCATCACTGGGACGACCGGCGTGGCCCACGCACTGTGGTTCACCTTCACCAGCACACCGCTTTCCACCAGGCCCTTGATCTCCTTTTCGACCGCCTCCTTGATCGAGAAAGGGACCGGCCGCGCACGCAGGTACACCGGACGCGCATCCGGTTTTAGCTGCAACTTCGCTGTAAGGCCTTCGATCTTCCCCATCGACTTCTCACAGACACTTCCGTAGCGCTCAATGAGCGTCTGCACCGCGGCGGCGCTGTTTTCAACCACTGTGTGGACGTTATTGTAGAACTCGACCACGTCGATTTTTAGCACTTTCATCCAACTTCGACCCAGCAGAGGGTGCTTTTCGTTCTTCGCAACATACAGCAGCAGTTCATGGCTTTCACCACCGTAGTCCACCCGGACGGCACACATCCCGCACAGTTCGATTGCGTTTCCGCTGTAGCTCACGAGGCCCGTGTCCGGGGAACTCAATTCCACCGTGGGAAAGTACTTTTCTTGGTCCCACACACTCATAACCGTAACCGGAGAGCCGCTGTCGATTTCAAACTTCACTTTCGCACTGTTCACGGACAGTTCCAACCAGAATTTGTCCACTTTGTTGTTGAAATCGGCAGCGTCGGACACTCCACAGATCTCCTCCACTAGCACTTTTTCTCTGCACTTTCTATCTGCGCCCGCACTCTCCTCCACCTGGTGAGCATCACTTCTTCGGCCCTTCTGGCCAGCACTTTTCTTCTGGCACACACTCTGCAGGTGACCCTTAACCTTGCAGAAGTTGCAGACGGTGTGGGCGTGCTTGCACTCGTTCGCGAAATGCTCCGCACTTCCGCAGCGGTAGCAGGTTTTCTTCTCCTCGCTCTTCTTGCCCGCACTCTTTTTGTACGCCTTTCCCTTCGCCGGTTTTGTCGGCGGATGCTCCACCAGATTCATCTCCGGCCGACTCTGACGCGCGTGGATCTCCTGTCCACCCTTTGCCGACGCCTCCATTGACACGGCAATATCACGAGCTCGGGCCAGAGTCAGGCCGCGCACTTCCAGCAGCCGCGACTGGATTCCCCGGTCCTTGATCCCAAAGACGAACTGGTTCCGTAGCGCTGTGTCCAGGTAGTTGCCAAAATTGCAGGTTATGGCCAACTTCCTCAACGCCGTGAGGTAATCAGAAACTGATTCCTCCGCACGTTCGTCGCACTGCTTCCGAGACTTGAAGCGAAAATTCTCGAGGATTTCAAGGGGCTCCGGGTTGAAGTGTTCCTCCAGCAGTTCCACGATCTCCTGGTAGGTCTTCGTCTGCGGCTTCACCGGCGCAAGTTTATCCGAAATGGCGTCGTACGTTTCCGCACCCATGTAGTGCAGCAGCATCGGCCGCTTCGCGCCATCTTGGATGCCGAACAAAAGAAATGCTCCCTCCAAGCGTTCCACCCAGCGAGACCATTTCATTTTGTGACGGTCGAAAGGCTCGACTGTGAACGCCGATTGCATCGCAATTGGCACCGGAGCTTGGCCCCCGGCCTGGCCATCACCTTGATCGTTACCCGGAGGTGGGTTTTCGTCCGCCATCGTCGCCAAAACTGTTGTAGCCGCGAGGTTGTGGCCAATAAAGAAAGCACGTTGTTGGAGAGAGCGCGATGCGACGCGTGTTTATTCTAGCGAGGTTCTTACACTACTAACTGGTATTACCCAAAGTAGAGGGAAAGGGAGCTTGGCAAGGTACACTCTTAAGCGGAACTATAACAAATCTGATAACAGTTTTTTCAGTCATCAGGAAATGGCGGACATTCTCAGCTGCCAGGACATTTACGCGTACGTGAACGTAATCGGCATAAACTCGTTCTGCAAGACGCGCTGGGCCGACCACCGAAACCAGCTGGTGACGTCCGGTAAGTCGTCGCCGATCGAGGAAGACGCGGTTGGTATCCTTAATATAGCCGCCGCCAAGCAGTGTGGCTTTCAGCTTGCCAGCTGACGACGTTAGACCCGTAGAGGTGAGACTGATGAAGAAATCGTCCGCTTCGCTGCTGTTCTGAAGTTCTGATGAAAAAAAAACTCCCAGATTTCAAGGCCGTCCAAAAGTGCAGTTCGAGCGGCAGATAGCACTGGTGCATCCGTTTAAACAAATCTGATCGGTCAAGCAGCAGCTCGATCTAAAAATCTGAACAACTACAAAAACGTGAAATATTTCGCTTTTAATTTTGTGAAAATGCAATTCGAATAAAGAATTTCGTGAATATTAAATTTATTAATTTTTGTAAGTAACACTGTCACAATATCACACACACATATTCCTTATATTAACTGGCCGAGTTTAGTCCCGAAATGGTTGGCAACACCTTCGACGGACGGACCTCCGCCAATTCACTGGATCGGAAGTGCACGTCTGGGATGATTCGCTACAGCTGGTGCACGTCGCTAGTGCCGTCAAGATTGCGGCTGGATCGACCAGGACAATGTTACGCTGATGATTCCCAACACGCTAATCAGCTCGTGGGATCGCTCAAAGGATGGTGGCGCCAACAACGCATCAAAGCTCGCCGAGGAAAACCTGTGCCACAGCTCCCAGTTGTTCAGCAAGGACAGGACAGGACAAGGACACCGGGGCATCTTCTTCATGTATGATCCGCTATAGTACGATGACACGGTGTTTGACCTGCAAAACAAGCCTGCAGAAATGCATTGGTTATCGACAGCGAAGTTGACCGAACCTGCGAATAACAAACATGGTGCTGCCGCTGGACGGCTCGACGCCGTTCTGCGAGGACATTAACCGCCAGATCCTGTGTCCGCCGGATTCCGCTACACGAGTTGGAGAGGCGCAACGACAACGTCAACGCCCAGAACGTGCGCGATGTCGCAATGTATCTTCGACCGCTGCCCGGCCATGTACTTGGTCCACTGGGTCCGAGTGAGAAATCCTGCCTTCTTTGGATGACAACCATCTGAAACCGGTTTCTGCATTTACGGAGGGTTTTCGAAAAGTGCACCCGCCCAAAAAGTGCGCACCTTTACCAGGGACATGCCCAAATAAGAAGCATGTACTTGATGTGGCAAGAGCCGGCTCATGCGTTTGGTTGATCAGAAACGTCAGCTTGGTCCAGTAATCAACCGGATTAGAAGCATCAAGTGAACGTGCAGTTGACCTCCAGTTCGTGTTCCGTCTCCGAAGAAAAAATTTATCAAATCTACGAATATAAAAATTGTTTTAGTAAATTAGCTTTTGAAAGCATGCAAGAGAAGTCTTTACACAAGATCGCCTACTCTCGGAAACATCATTCCTGGGTCGACCAAGAACATCTTATCGATTGGCAAGGCTGCCCTACAGGCTTTCATTGATTCGCTCTAAAGGCCCCCTGAATTGGGCTAGCCGCGGCCCGTTCCGTCAAGCCCGAAGTGCTGGTCAATCCGGCCGAGTCTAGCGGCAGTGGTGGCCGAGTGGTTGGCAACACCTTCGACGAAAAGGCCCCCGTCGATTCACCGGTCCGGAAGTGCGCATCTGCAATGATTCTCTACCGATGGCACTCGTCGCCATTGCCGTCGAGGGTTGTGACACGATGACCAGCGCGTGGCATCGCTCGGTGGGACTCCGGCGAAGAGGCGTGTGTAGCCAACCTGCTCACTCCTGCTGAACTGACTACTGTTGTTGCTTGTCCTCAAAAGTTTTCCTAACCACAATCGTCCTCTTCGTTCCGGTGAATCTGTCTCTCGCTTCCGAAACCTGTTTCCGGCTTTTGGCTCGTGCGTATGGCCCTGCACAAACACCGGTCCAGAGTTCTATCGGCTCGTTAGCAGTAGCAGTTAGGCGTGCAGTTGCAGTCCCCCGAAAACGAAAAAAATGAATCCACGAAAATAATCATTGTTTTAATCAAATTAGCTTATTAGCTTTTTATGTAAATAATAAACAAATACCGAAATTGGCAGGCTTCAGCTCAAACTCAAATAAAAACTTTCGGCAAAAAACATTTTCCGGTTCTGGTTCACGGAATGCGGGAATAAAGATTTAGCACAGGCAGTGACGGCAATCCGTCCCGAAAAAATATTGTGTTTATTTACCTTTTTGGACTACTCGAAATCATAAAAACAAACATTTCAACAGTGCTGCCAGTTTCATGGAAAACTGCTGGAACGAATATTTTATGGCAACCCTGACTGCATGAATGAAAAATTTCATTCGAGCACGATCTGAGCACGATGTACACGATGAGCGCGATCTGGCGCGATTTGGGCGCGATGAGCAAAAAAGACCGCGATGAAGGTAAGATGAGCAAGGATGAAGGAATGTGGTGCGATTTGGCACGATTTCGTTCAAATCGCGAAGTGTCATCCCCCTCGAGCGAAGGTTTTATCGAACGCCGCGATCTCGGTAACTTTTCCGCGTAATTAATATTACATTCCGCGGCACCGCCGTTTTTATAAACACCACGCCGCGAGAGTCAACTACGCATCGCGACACTTCACTGTGCCACCGTAGCTGCATTCGCGCCCGACGACTACACGAGCACCAGCGTATTTCTGCAATACTACTGTAGTACTCACGATCGCGTCTGGCTCGGCTCGATTCTCTGTGAACTCGGCACGGTTTTTTCACCAACTATTTTTCTTCTGTAAATTAAAAAAAAAATCGTCAGCATGTCTGGTGTGGAGGCACAACTTACTAACACGTCGAAGAACGTCATCATTTGTCACTCCTGCGCTAATGATTTGGTCGGAGAATATGTCTCCTGTCAAGGATTCTGCAACGCGGTTTTCCACCCTCAATGCTGCGGCATTCCGTCCGAGTCGATGAAGGACGTCATATCGCACCGTCAAATCTTTTGGCTGTGTAAATCTTGCTCCAATCTCATGCTTGATTTGCGGCATCGTCGATCCGTCCAGTGCGCGTTTGAGGCCGGACAGGAACTATCCTTGAGCCATCACAACCGGATTGTTGAGCAACTCAAGACCGAGATTGTGACGGAGCTGAGAGCCGAATTGAGCTCAAACTTCGCCAAGTTCATTTCGTCGAACTCGCTAACTCCGAGGTCAGTTGGCCGCGGTGCGGGCGGTTCGGTTATTCCCGGAAATCGTCGACTCTTTGATATCAACCCGAAACCTGTCCCCGGAAAGGCTACCGACGCGCCTCCAGAAGTTACCAGCGATACGTGTCCTCCACCCGGCGGGTTTGCCGCCGCAAACGAAGGCCCTCGTTTCTGGCTGTACCTCTCTCGGGTTTCCCGGAGAGTAACTGAGGATCAAATAGTCAAACTAGCCATCGACCGTCTTCGTACAACCGACATCCTTGCGACTCGCCTAGTCGCCAAGGGTCGCGACGTAAGCAAAATGAAATTTATTTCATTTAAAGTGGGGATGCACGTGGGCCTTAAAGCTAAAGCCCTTTCTCAATCGACGTGGCCTGAAGGTTTGGTGGTTCGCGAGTTTGAGGATCGTTCCAGCGAAAATTTTTGGGAACCAGCGGACGGAGTGAACCCATCCCAAAGTCCTACGTCGCCGTTCAAAACACCGCAACCAAACCCATCGCTGCCGACCACAACGCCGCAACCAAACCCTACGCTGCCGACCACAACGCCGCAACCAAACCCTACGCTGCCGCCGAACTCGACGCCGATGAGTACGGAGCCAGTTTCTCCAATGAGCACCTCGTCCTTGCAAGCCGATACCCATTCCGTTTAACTTCCAACATTCAACTGCCACCTGCCCCCATCACATCGCATAGCAATACCATGACTAAGTCACGCGTCGTTTCAAGCCGCCTGGAACCGGAACGCCTGAGCCGCATTATCATGGAAGCCCCTTATCCCCCCGTCACAGTCGAGCCGTCACCTGGTTGCTATCGCCCGCCACGTTCCTGCAAAAGTCGTTCTGGTCCTGTGATCGGGGTCGGAGACGGGGTCTTCCACATCCCAACCTCAGGCAAGTACATCCGTTGCCCAGAAATGCCCGCCGCTGAGTTTTTCTCGCCTTCCAGCGCTACCGCACCAACTGCCGAAGTCAACAACTTCCTGTTGCCCGCTCACGTGTCCGCGTCGTCCGTTTCGCAAACCGCCACCAGATTCCAGAACTCGCTACCGCTGGCTACCACTGGCTTTGGGAATCCAGCGCTACCAGCCGCAGAGTGCCTGGCGCTGCCCGTCGGCACCTTCCCGTACTCGATCTTGCCGATCGTCACTGGATTCGGCAACCCTGCGCTACCAGCCGTCGGGTACCTTGCGCCGCTAGCCGTTACGTCCCCGCCGCCCGCTGTTTCAAGTTGCCCGGAACCGGAACGCCTGAGCCGCAGTATCATGGAAGCCCCTTATCCCCCCGTCACAGTCGAGCCGTCACCTGGTTGCCATCGCCCGCCTCGTTCCTGCAAAAGTCGTTCTGGTCCTGTGATCGGGGTCGGAGACGGGGTCTTCCACATCCCAACCTCAGGCAAGTACTTCCGTTGCCCAGAAATGCCCGCCGCTGAGTTTTTCTCGCCTTCCAGCGCTACCGCACCAACTGCCGAAGTCAACAACTTCCTGTTGCCCGCTCACGTGTCCGCGTCGTCCGTTTCGCAAACCGCCACCAGATTCCTGAACTCGCTACCGCTGGCTACCACTGGCTTTGGGAATCCAGCGCTACCAGCCGCAGAGTGCCTGGCGCTGCCCGTCGGCACCTTCCCGTACTCGAAAGCGCCGATCGTCATTGGATTCGGCAACCCTGCGCTACCAGCCGTTGGGTACCTTGCGCCGCCAGCCGTTACGTCCCCGCCGCCCGCTGTTTCAAGTTGCCCGGAACCGGAACGCCTGAGCCGCAGTATCATGGAAGCCCCTTATCCCCCCGTCACAGTCGAGCCGTCACCTGGTTGTCATCGCCCACCACGTTCCTGCAAAAGTCGTTCTGGTCCTGTGATCGGGGTTGGAGACGGGGTCTTCCAAAACCCAACCTCAGGCCAGTATTCAATAACCACATCTGTAACATCTACTCGCACTGAAAATTCTTCGGCTTGCAGCTACCGGTCAGCTCCTAGCCGTAGAGCTCGTTGCCCAGGTCGCACCAGACTTGTTCCCGTGCACCTAAACATCTATTATGAAAACGCAGGAGGGCTAAATACCTACGTCAACGACTACCTGCTGGCCTGCGCAGACACCCTCTACGACGTAATCGTCATCACGGAAACCTGGCTAGATGATCGAACACTGTCGAGTCAAGTCTTTGGTCCGGGATACGAAGTCTTTCGTTGCGACCGATCTCCCCGCACCAGCAGCAAGTCAACAGGAGGAGGAGTTGCAATTGCAGTGGCGCGCCGTCTCGGAATTGAAGTCGTTCACATTACGAACCAGAACTGGGGCTGTGTGGAGCAGGTGTGGCTAGCACTGAACTTCGGCGACCACAAGTTGTACGTCTGCGCGGTCTACTTGCCACCTGATCGGTACCGTGACACTGTCTTGTTTCAAGCGCATGTTGACTCTGTCAACACCGTCACTTCTGACGCTCGACCCGGAGATGACATCCTGGTAATCGGCGACATGAACTTTGACAAGCTTCGGTGGCTGCACTCTCACGATGGATTCCTGTATCCTGATCCACGCCTCCAGGCGAAATCCGTTAACATCACCGATCTGTTGGACGTCTACAGTACCGCCACGCTGGAGCAGATAAATAGCTTCCCAAACGAGAACAACAATACGCTTGACCTCTGCTTCGTCAGCCGGCAGGACGTTGCGCCTCCAATATATGTCGCCCCAGCGCCTCTAGTTAAGACCGTTCCCCATCACCAGCCCCTGATCTTGTCCCTGGACGTACTCCGCTATCCTGCACGCACTGTGACATTCGAACCGATCCGGTACGATTACCGCAAGGCCGACATTAACGGAATCGCTGAGATATTAACGAGCATTGACTGGACCAATACGCTAGACCCAGACGATGTTAATGTGGCGGTGCAGACCTTCTCTAATATTCTCTCGTACGCAATTGACCGTCACGTACCCAAAAAAGCAATCCTGCCCCCCGATCGCATCCCGTGGCAGACCAACGAGTTGAAGAAGCTGAAATCCAAAAAACGAGCCGCTCTCAAAAAGTTTTCCCGAAGGCGCACACTACCACTCAGAGATCACTACCTTCGACTGAACCAACGGTACAAGACCCTAAACAATCACTGTTACAACCGCTATCGATACCGGATCCAACAAAAACTGAAATCTAATCCGAAGGCCTTCTGGAAACACTTCAATGACCAGAGGAAAGAAAGTGGTTTGCCTTCCTCTATGTTCCTTGACAACGAGACCGCTTCAAATCCCGATACCATCTGTCAACTGTTTGCAGAGAAATTTTCCAGAATGTTCATCAATGAATCCCTTTCACCGCACGAGGTCGCAGCCGCCACAGAAAATGTGCCACCCTGCGGCAACGTTCTGGACCGACTCGTACTCGACGACCAACGAATCATGAACGCAGCTGCCAGATTGAAATCAACCTCATCAGTAGGACCTGATGGAATCCCCTCTAGTATCCTGAAAAAGTGCATCCAATGCCTGCTGTCTCCACTACGATTCTTGTTCCAGCACTCTCTCGACAAAGGGGTTTTTCCGGACCTGTGGAAAACTGCTTTCATGTTTCCAGTCTATAAAAAGGGAAACAAACGTGACATCGACAACTACCGGGGGATCTCGGCGCTTTGCGCCGTCTCCAAGCTGTTCGAGCTCGCTGTGCTCGACCTGGTGTTTTTTCACTGCAAGCAACAGATCTGCGCTGAGCAACATGTCTTCATGCCGGGACGTTCGACTACATCGAACTTGCTGACCTTCACCACCTTCCTGACCAAGGGGCTAGCTAGTCGAAGCCAAACCGACGTAATCTATACTGATCTCTCCGCAGCCTTCGACAGGCTCAACCATGACATCGCGATTGCTAAGCTCGAAAAACTAGGGTTTAGTGGCAGTTTGCTCGGTTGGTTTCAGTCCTATCTTTCCAGACGAACAATCAGTGTGAAGATCGGCGAATACGTCTCGCTGCTATTCCTTGCCTACTCCGGTGTAGCGCAAGGAATTTTTTGAATTAAATATACTTTATTGAATCTTTCTTATAATAATTACATTTGGTTTACATAATAAGTGGTCAGCTGTGGCTCTTCAGCTTTAGTTTGCTTTTCGTGATTTAAACACTGTTCATTTTTATAACTTTAAAAGTATATGATTTATCATTTTTGTAACACTAGGGACAATGAGGAAAAAAAAATGTTAAGAAAACATAACCTAACCTAAAACTAACTTAATCTTACCATAAACTAAACCAATCCTTGAATCAAGGGGTATTCAGATATAGCACATTTTTCCCTGAATTTCAAACATTTTTCTTGAATCTTCTGATCCAACATTTTAACTTCTGCTAATTCATGAACCTCACTTGATCTTGTCCAGCCAGGAACATTCAAAACCATTTTGAGTACCTTGTTTTGGACACGCTGGAGCTTCAATTTATGAGTTCTAGCGCAACACTCCCAAACAGGTACTGCATACTCAATAACGGGGTAAATTATTTGTTTGTAAACTGCTAACTTATTTTTCAAAGATAGCTTTGATTTTCTGTTAATTAAAGGATACAAACACCTGATGAGAATGCTGCACTTGTTCAATATTTTATCTACATGCTGCCGAAACAAAAGTTTCGAGTCAAGTATGAGACCTAAATAGACAACTTCCTTTGACCAGGGTATCGAAACATCATTCATTTTAATCAAAACATCATCCTTTGGGACAAATCTGGCCGATTTGGAAAGTGGAAAAATGATGGTTTGAGTTTTGGCTGCATTTATGCGAATTTTCCAGTCGCCAAAGTATTCGGAAAGAACGTCAAGACCCTTCTGAAGACGGCCAACTAAATATCTGGTTATTTTACCCTTATAAATAACGGCAGTGTCATCAGCAAAAAGTGACAACACACCATTACCAGGAAGAGTAGGCAAATCAGATGTAAAAATATTGTACAGAAGTGGGCCAAGAATACTTCCTTGGGAACCCCAGCATCAATGTTGAATAATCCAGAAGCAATCCCATTCAGAAAAACCTTGAACGATCTCTCCGAAAGATAGTGCTGGATAATTTTGATAAGATACATTGGAAAACCGTATAAATACAGTTTATGTATCAAACCATCATGCCAAACATTGTCAAAAGCCTTCTCAACATCCAACAAAGCCATAGCAGTTGATTTAGACTCAAGCTTGTTCTGCTTGATGATTTTAGTTACTCTCGTAAGCTGATGAGCAGTATTATGTCCCTTTCGGAAGCCAAACTGCTCGTTCAAAATTATATTATTATCGTTGGTAAAATCCAAAAGCCTTGAATAGATGACCTTCTCAAAGAGTTTGGACAGACTACTCAAAAGACTAATGGGACGATAACTTGTTGGCGATGTTGGATCTTTTGAGGCTTCAAAATTGGTATGACTTTGCCCAGCTTCCAATTGGTGGGGAAGTAACCAAGTTGCAAACATTTATTGAAAATATTGGCTAGATGTTGAAAGAACTGATCACTCTGTTTTTTCAACACCAGATTAAAATGTTATCAAAGCCAGGAGCTTTCATATTTTTCATTTGTTTAACTGCAACTTTGACTTCCTCACCAGAAACATGGGAATCTGCAGGAAATTCAAAGGTAGAGTCATTGATTGTTGAAATACTATTGGCAACTGATGTTTCTTTACGGCTGGTCATGGAAGCGCCAAGATTATGTGAACTAACAAAATGAAGCCCAAGTGCATTTGCCTTTTCCTCGGATGTAATCAAAGGAGAATCCTCAACAATAAGAGGAGGAATAGGCTTTGGTTTGTTTTTAAGAACTTTTGAAAGTTTCCAAAATGGTTTTGAATAATTCCCAAGCTGGCTTACATGTTTTGAAAATTCTTGATTTCTGATATTGTCAAGTCGGTCTTGTATGATTTTGTTCAAATTGTTCACTGAAATCTTTTGTCATAGTCCCCAGTCCGTTGATATTGTCTCCTATAAACATTCCTAAGTCTAATCAAGTGTTTAGTATCTACGTCAATATCAGTTACCTTAAAATTAACAGGAACCTCTCGAACGTTGGCAGCCTCTGCTTGGTTGATAGCCTGCTGGATCACCTCCAGCGAACGATCAATATCGGCAGAAGTTTCCGGGTGTTGATCATAGTCGATGTTGCTGTCGACCACTTGCTGAAACTGCTGCCAGTCAACGTTGTGGTAATCTTTCCGGGTTGGTTGCCGCTGCGGAGTAACGGAAGCTCCAACCTCCACAACCACCGGATAGTGATCAGAACTCAACTCTTCAAACACCTCAGGATGAGCCACGTTCTCAGCCATATTGGTAATGAAGAAGTCGATGATTGAGTGATTCCCAGACCGAGCCACCCTCGTTGGACGATCCGGACTCACAACGTTGTAGTATCCGTTTTGCAGATCGTTGTGCAGAATCACTCCGTTCCGATTCCTCCTGCTGTTGCCCCAAACTTCATGCTTCGCGTTGAGGTCACCAGCGATGATGTACTTTGCGCTCCGCCGTGTCAGCTTCTGGATATCGCTCTTCAGTTTTGCTGCTGAACCATCTCTGGCATTCACCTGACGTGGGCAGTATGCAGCAATGAAGAGTACTGGGCCAACCGAAGTGGGAATTTCCACTCCAACGGCCTCGATGATGTCCAGCTTAAAGTGTGGCAGCCGGCGTGGCTTGAGATCACGATGAACAGCGACAAGCACACCTCCTCCTCCAGAGGTGGTCCTATCGAGCTGCGTCGCGATCTTGTAGTTTTGCAGATAAACTTTTTCACCGGGCTTCAGATGAGTTTCCGTGATGGCAGCTACGTCGATCTCCTTCTCGCGAAGAAAATCCACCAGCTCTAAATTCTTCCTCCTAATGGAGCAAGCGTTCCAATTCAGCAGCTTGAGGGACCTACGATCCATACTGGATGACGAACGAGGTCAGCACTTCAATCTGCTGGGTCTTGGTTTTGCATCCACGCAGTGCAGCGGACATCTGTTTGAAAATATTGAGGAGTTCGGTTGAGGTGTAAAGATCATTACCATTTTCCTCAACTGCTGGTTCTTGGGTTGGTCTTGGCTCCTGGCTGAAGCCCGGTGGTGGCGGTCTCGGCTCCTGGCTGGAACCCGGCCGTGGATGATTCATCTCAGCTCTCTTCCTGGGATCCAACGGCAACGGTGCCAAGTTTGGGACCTGGCGTCGCGGTTGAAGAGGTGGAAAATTTTCTCCACCAGGGCTGGAGGAGTTCTACGACGCTGAGGCTGATTCTTCGTCGATGCTTGCTGCCGAATTTTCACGAACTCAGCTCTCTTGGGGCACTTTCGGTCGGTTGACGAGTGCTCACCGTTGCAGTTGAGGCACTTCACCAGCGAATCTTGGATGCACTGGGATGTGATGTGCGCATCGGTACCACATTTGGCGCAACGACGCTTCAGGTGGCAGTTCTTACCTCCGTGCCCGAAACCCAGGCAGTTGAAGCATTGTGTGACGTCACGATGCACTGGTCGGTATCGCTCCCACGACACGATAATGTTGAAAACCGCTCGAATTGCCTTCAGCTCAGGAAGCGTCGTCGATCCCTTAGCCAAATGCAGCAGGTAGAGCTGGTCACGGTACTTGATGTCTTTGTTGCGTCGGCTCATTTTGTGCACGGCCAACACATCCAGTTTCAAAACTTTTAGCTCGGCAGCTAATTCCTCCACTGGCATGTCGTACAGACCTCTGACGACGATTTTGTACGGCTTATCCATGGCGACATCATGGGTAAAGTACTCCGCCTCGTTTTCGGTCAAGTAATCCTTGACCAGTTGATAGTGCTGCCTGGATTGCACCAGCACCTTAAATCCGTCCTGACACAGACGAATGTTGCCTAGGACTTTCCCAGACTTGATGAGTTCAACCAGCCCCGCTCGAAAGTCGATCGTTGCTGCTGATTGCCGCACATAAAAAGGAGGCAGTTTCTCCTTTCGCTGTTTCACTTCATTCTCCTTTGCTTCCGCTACCTGGTCCTCGTCAGGCAGTCCAGCGAACTTGTTGTTCTTCAATAGCTGCTCCTCGTGCGACGAAGAGTTCTCCTCCTCCTCATCCATCGGTACAGTACCGTCGCTCTTTTTCGTCTTTTTGCTGTTCGATGTCACTTCCAAAAGCACCTTCCTTTTGGAAATTCCCGGTTTTTGGCCATCAGTTGAGGCCTCAACCTTCCTTTTGGAAATTCCCACTTTTTTGCCTGCTTGAGCCGCAGGTAGGGCAATATTGCCGGCGTTTTGCGCCGGGACGCGACGAGTCATGTTGATTCAGACAACCTTCACCAACGAATGCTCGGATAACAATGTAGCGCAAGGAAGTCACTTGGGGCCTCTTATATTCTTGCTCTACTTTAACGACAGCAATTTTGTACTGGATGGACCAAGACTCGCTTATGCCGACGATTTGAAGATCTTCCGGTACGTGAACTCAACGCATGACGCTGTACTACTTCAACAGCAGCTGGACAAATTCGCTGAGTGGTGTGCCACTAACCGCATGACCTTAAACCCTCTGAAGTGTTCCGTTATATCGTTCACCAGGAAGCTCAGGCCGATCACGCACAACTACACGCTCCTCGGAACAACCGTCCCGCAGGTCGAATGCATAAACGATCTCGGAGTGCTGCTAGACGCGAAGCTCACGTACAAGAATCACGTCGCATACATCGTTGCAAAAGCCTCAAGACTGCTTGGTTTCATATTTCGTGCGACCAAAAAGTTCACCGACGTCTACTGCCTGAAGTCATTGTACTGCGGCCTCGTCCGGTCAACCCTGGAATACAGTTCCGTGGTGTGGAATCTCTGGTACCAGAATAGCTCGGAGAGGATCGAGAGCGTGCAGCGGCGATTCATTCGTTTCGCACTCCGCTTGCTTCCATGGAGAGACCCCCACCGTCTCCCAAGCTACGAAAGCAGATGTCAGCTTATCCATCTGGACTCTTTGGCTGTTCGTCGCAACGCCGCACGTGTAACCGCTGTTGCCGACCTGCTCACATCAAGGATTGATTGCCCCTTCCTACTCGGTGAGCTGAATCTGCAAGCTAGATCTCGTGTGCTGCGCGGAGGTGCCTTCTTCCGAATCCCACTTGAAGCTGCCAACTACAGTGCACACGGCTCCATCATCGGACTTCAACGGACCTTCAATCGAGTAGCCTCAATTTTTGATTTTAATGTGTCACGTGATGTTTTGAAAAAGCAATTTTTGGAGTTTTTTAGATGTAATTAAATTATTATTGTGTAACATAGTCACAGTATCATTGGGGTCATTGGTGGCCTGTTGATACTTAATAAACAAACAAACAAACAAACAAACAAACAAACAAACAACCCGGCGGGTGCCACCTGGAAAGAGGGAAACATTTTATCAGTGAAATCAAATATTTACTGGTGAAAAATAACTTACCAGCAATTGGTTGATAAACCTGCATGACCTTCGCCCGTAATCTGTCCATTCTGAGAGTCCTCACCGATGGGTGGACTTGCTGCTGGTTTGGACCGATAAAAGGGACGCTTCACGCTTGCTGTGGCTTTTGCTGGAGTAGAGGGGAGAACTGGGCCGCCAGTTTTGAGCTTCTCCTCCGAGCTCTGCATCGGAACGCCGTCTATGTCCTCCGTGGTGTTTAGCGGCATCCCGTCGTTGTAGATGTCGTGCTTAAGCACTGGCGTTCTGGAATCTGTATCGGCAATTCCCTTCAGCAGGGCGGGAACTTCCTCCGGTTGCTTTTCGACCTGTTGAGAGATTGTATTTTTGAAATTGTCAAACCAATAAGTAAATCTACTCACAATCGCAATCCCCAGGAAGGTGTGCTGCAGCCTAAGCAAAAAGTTCTTCGGGTAGTCGGCCCACTCCTCCCACGCTTTGAATACGTTCATCACGTTCATCCCGTGATTCGTGGTTTAAGCAAGATTCCGGTTCTCCAAGACTGGGAAACCAAGAATCACGGAGAGGTAGATAATTTTGTGACCGGATTCAACTGAATTCTTGGGTCTTCGGTCTGGGGAAAGCATATTTCTACCTTCCGGCCGATATTCGCAATTCGCAATTCGCAATTTTCAGTGTAAGAACGGGCCTTGACCGATCTTATGCACCAGGTTCCCGACGAACACGCACTGCCCTTACACCTACATCTCACCCTTGAGCAGTTCTCCACGGAATCGGTCTTTTTTCTTTGATTTTAATTTTTGTATTTTTTAATCCGGCTGAAACTTTTTTGGTGCCTTCGGTATGCCCAAAAAAGCCATTTTGCATCATTAGTTTGTCCATATAATTTTCCATACAAATTTGGCAGCTGTCCATACAAAATGATATGTGAAAATTCAAAATCTGTATCTTTTGAAGGAATTTTTGATCGATTTGGTGTCTTCGGCAAAGTTGTAGGTATGGATACGGACTACACTGGAAAAAATAATACACGGTAAAAAAATTTGGTGATTTTTTATTTAACTTTTATTACTAAAACTTGATTTGCAAAAAAACACTATTTTTAATTTTTTTTATTTTTTGATATGTTTTAGAGGACATAAAATGCCAACTTTTCAGAAATTTGCAGGTTGTGCAAAAAATCATTGACCGAGTTATGAATTTTTAATAAACACTGATTTTTCAAAAATCGAAATTTTGGTCGCAAAATTTTTCAACTTCATTTTGATGTAAAATTGAATTTGCAATCAAAAGTACTTGAGTGAAATTTTGATAAAGTGCATCGTTTTCAAGTTATAGCCATTTTTATGTAACTTTTTTCAAAATAGTCGCAGTTTTTCATTTTTTTAAATTAGTGCACATGTTTGCCCACTTTTGAAAAAAATATTTTTGAAAAGCTGAGAAAATTCTCTATATTTTGCTTCTTTGGACTTTGTTGATACGACCTTTAGTTGCTGAGATATTGCAATGCAAAGGTTTAAAAACAGGAAAATTGATGTTTTCTAAGTCTCACCCAAACAGCCCACCATTTTTCAATGTCGATATCTCAGCAACTAATGGTCCGATTTTCAATGTTAAAATATGAAACATTTGTGAAATTTTCCGATCTTTTCGAAAACAATATTTTTAAAATTTTCAAATCAAGACTAACTTTTCAAAAAGGCCAAACATTCAATATTACGCCCTTTTAAAATGTTAGTCTTGATTTGAAAATTGTAAAAATATTGTTTTCGAAAAGATCGGAAAATTTCACAAATGTTTCATATATTGACATTGAAAATCGGACCATTAGTTGCTGAGATATCGACATTGAAAAATGGTGGGCTGTTTGGGTGAGACTTAGAAAACATCAATTTTCCTGTTTTTAAACCTTTGCATTGCAATATCTCAGCAACTAAAGGTCGTATCAACAAAGTCCGATGAAGCAAAATATAGAGAATTTTCTCAGCTTTTCAAAAATATTTTTTTCAAAAGTGGGCAAACATGTGCACTAATTTAAAAAAATGAAAAACTGCGACTATTTTGAAAAAAGTTACATAAAAATGGCTATAACTTGAAAACGATGCACTTTATCAAAATTTCACTAAAGTACTTTTTGATTGCAAATTCAATTTTACATCAAAAAATGAAGTTGAAAATTTTTTGCGACCAAAATTTCGATTTTTTGAAAAAATCAGTATTGATTAAAAAATTCATAACTCGGTCAATGATTTTTTGCACAACCTGCAAATTTCTGAAAAGTTGGCATTTTATGTCCTCTAAAACATATCAAAGAATAAAAAAAAATAAAAATAGTGTTTTTTTACAAATCAAGTTTTAGTGATAAAAAGTTAAATAAAAAAATCACCAAATTTTTTTTACCGTGTATTATTTTTTTCCAGTGTAGTCCGTATCCATACCTACAACTTTGCCGAAGACACCAAATCGATCAAAAAATTCCTTCAAAAGATACAGATTTTTGAATTTTCACATATCATTTTTGTATGGACAGCTGCCAAATTTGTATGGAAAATTATATGGACAAACTAATGATGCAAAATGGCTTCTTTGGGCATACCGAAGGCACCAAAAAAGTTTCAGCCGGATTAAAAAATACAAAAAAAATCGAATGACCGAAATCCTAGAGAACTGCTCCCTTGCTCTGAGTCAGTACGAGCAACACGCTAGAACACGCTTTGAGTGTTCGTGCCAGGCATGCACACCTTCTTTTCCGGTTACGCATTTTAACTCGGCCGGGGGTGGTACATTACGTAGGGTTTGATGTAAGTATAAGCGCCTACCATCTATAGTGTGCCTATCAACTTTCATTAAAGCAGTTTAGTTTGAATTCAAAAACTAGTTGTTATTTTACTGTGTATTGTTTTCTCCTGAAACCTTTCCTAGTGTTGAGTCATGTTTATCTGTTGCTATTTCTTCTGTCGCGGTGTTTTGTTACAATATTTTGGTCCTAAGCATTTTAGAAAAGTTTTTCAAAAATACAATAGTAATATTTGTGTTAATCCTTTAATCATTCCATAAATTGAGTAAGGGCTCGAACCTCACTTGCTTAAGAAAAGGTGAAGTTTCAAAACAATGGACAGTGAAGGAAATATACTATGTAAAGAATCAATAGTAAAAGAAAGATAGTAGAAATTAGAAATTATTCAAATAGATAAATAAAGAAAAGGCACATGATAAACAAAATTGACATCGCTGCCAAATTAAGGAAAGCAGACAGTTTGTTACAGCAGAATCAATTGGTAAAATAGAGTGGAAAAGCGTCGAGAAACAAGAGAATCATATAAGTAAAATCGAAATCAAATGGAGGATAGTAATCAGAAGCCGTTTTAGAAAATCAGTGAAACAAAATAAACAGAAGATAGCTGTTCGTTGAAATGGAAAGAAGAGAAACCCCGTTCTGCGATGCTCAGGTACATCCACAGCAGTTGACTCAACATACTGCGAATCAAAACAATACCGTCTACAATCACAAATTACTTCCCTTTCCCACATTGTCGCGCCCCTTTCTTTTAGCCGTCTCTACTCTGACCCGCGGTGGTCAAAGGTTTACGATCCGTTTCCACAGGCCACCAGCTAGGTCATCATGAAAACCAAGCCAACGTGGAGGTAAGAAAATAGGACACTCGCAAGGAACCAGAGCTATACTGTTCTGATCAAGATAATTCGGATGATCTAACAGAACTACGGATGTAGTTAGTTATGCTCCTTCCAGGATGTTCCTTACGTGGACGTCAACCGAAGAGCACGCAACAAGGTCAGTGCCATTGCATGCTCTTAGGTATCAATCCTTGGCCTGCTTCTACCTTCCGGCCGATATTAAGGCAATTTTATCATCTTCTCCCGAAAAAACCAAGATTCTGGTTCCCCCAGACCTATGACCCAAAAAGAAATCAATCGAATCCGACCATAAAATTAGCCACAAGCCTGTGATTTTTGGATATCCGGTCTGGGGAACTGGAAACTTGTTTTTTTTTCGGGCGCTGACGATAAATTTGCGGCCGGAAGGTAAAAATTTTCTTCCCCTGGACCGAAGAACCAAAACAACCATCGAATACAACCATACAATTAATCACCAACCCGTGATCTTAGATATCCGGTCTGGGGGAACCGGTATCTTGTTTTTTTTCCGGGCGCTGACGATAAATTTCCTTGAATTCCGATCGGAAGGTCGAAATTTACTTCCCCCAGACCGAAGAACCAAGAAATCAATAGAATCCAGCCACAAATATATTCACCTCGCCGTGATTCTTGGTTTTCCCGTCTGGAGGAAGCGGAATCTTGCTTTTTCCAACCGCAGCCGTCAGATTTTAGCCATTCCCTGCCGGAAAGTAGAATTTCGCTTCCCCCAGACTGGAGAACCAAGAATTCAACCGAATTCGGCCACAACATTATTCGCCGGCCTGGTATTCTTGGTAATCCAGTTTGAGAGAACCGGAATCTTGCCTTTTCCGGCAGCTGTTCGCAAATCCGAGTAGAACTTACCTGCAACACCAGCATCCAAAGTCCCGATTTGACAGCGGGTGAAATAATTCCGCAGATTCTTTAAAAAATTTCTAAGTCCAAAAGTTACACCTTTTGCAGTTCGGACCCCTGAACTGGAAAAATGTAACTTTTACACTTTTTGCAGTTCGCATTTTACACCTTTTTCAGTTCGAGGGTTGAAACTAGTCGGTGGTGTAAAATCGTACTGCAAAAAGTGTAATGCTGATTCTCCGTAAATGCAATCGCGCGGTCTACTTCCGCTGATCTGTCAAATCTGCGTTACAAATACACGTTCAAGTGGTATCAGTCAAAGTTGTGATTTGAATCTACACATTATGTATATTTTTTACACGTTCTTTTACACAGAGCAGGTTTATCCACCACAGTAACCCAGTCAAATCAATCCGAATCCTGAAACGGAATCTAATTAGAATCGTATACAAATTCCGTTTCAAACGCAACAACCGGTTCGAACACGGAACCGGTTGTTGCGTTTGAAACGGAATTTGTATACGATTCTAATTAGATTCCGTTTCAGAATTCGGATTGATTTGACTGGGAACCTTCTCGAAGTTCCAAATAAACGTTTTTACAAAAAAAAAAACTCATGAAGTTTAGTCATGAATTCATGAAAATCAGTCATGAAATCATGAATAGTGATATGCATGATTTCATGAAGGAAAATTCATGAATATTCGTAAAAATATTTTAGCCATGAATAAAGTTCATAAATTGCTAGTGCTAGTTTCTGGGGCCACATTGCTTCAAAATTCCGGTCGAGGCGTTCAAAATTGAACACTTTTGTCTTTTTCATATATGCGTGAGCCACGCTACTGCCCAGTCAACTCAATCGGAATTCTGAAACGGAATTCAATTCGAATCGTTTACGTATTCCGTTTCAAACGCAACAACTGGTACGTACACGGAATCAGTTGTTGCGTTTGAAACGGAATACGTAAACGATTCGAATTGAATTCTGTTTCAGAATTCCGTTTAAGTTGACTGAGTGTAGATTTTTATTTTATACAAGCTCTTCCCGGCAAACTTCGTCCTGCCCTTTTTAGGTTTCCTGACGTTTCTTGCTTGTTTGCTAATTCAGCCTCCTGTGATCAAAATTTGATTTTACGTAACATTTCCCATACAATCTGCAGATATTCCGGAATCGGTTCCAAAGTGGCCAAAGTTGCCACTTTTTGGCGTAAGAACCTTCCTTGGACTTATACGAACCCACCGCAACAAAGAGCACCTCGATCCGACATTCCGTGTTGAATTGATTCGCGTTCGAACAAAACCGTCGAAATTTTTTATATATATAGATTGTTAGATGGATATTTGAGAAAGTTTTTTGTGTGAAATTATTGAATTAGTTTTTTCATATTTACCAGCAATGCAATATTAGGTAGAAAAAAAATATCATCTTCTTTGTTTCCTTCAGACATATGTTCCTGGAATATTAAAGGATGGCTTGGATTTGTTAACAATGTTCCATTACTGAAAAATGTGATATTTTCATGCGACAGAAGTTCCCTGGAAATAATTGATGAAGCTATTATAAATTCTTACTTATGCATTACACAGATGTAAAACACTCTAAATAACATGCGTGTTATAACTACCTATAAACATACGGACCAACTTCACCGAATTGAATTTTTTTGGATGAATTTTCGAGATACTCAATTGCGTTCGTAACATTAAACAAATAAATTTTTATGTACAGATCGACTGGTGGAGTTTTCCAAAGATTAAAAATTTCACCATCATCTTCAAAAACAAGTTTCTGTAAAAATACAGTTCCATATTATTTTAACCAGTTTATAAAGATCAAATTTATTAGGAAATATGTATTACCGAGCAGGCAGTTTTCACCCTGGGTCATGAAAAAGGGGACCTTTGTAAACTATAAATGCAGTGTAGCACTTGGTAAAGAATCGTCCAAGAAAAAAATCAAATTGGCAGCAGCGCTTCTTTGCCCTGCACGCAAAACCGCCAATGTGAATTTTCTGAACGTTGGTATCAAATTCTTGAACATCGAATGGTCATAAACGATCATGCGCATCCTATGTTCAAAGCGCGATGACCATTCGATTCGCGATCAAAAGCTCAAAAATTCCGACAGATGGCGCAAAGCATCGAAGAATGACGATTCAGATTTTCGCTGTTCGGTTACATAGGAATGCAAACTTAAAATTGAATTTACAGCTTATAGAACAACTTTTGAGAAAAAATTCAGGTAGTACGATTGTTAACTCTTTGCCCTCTATAAATTAACGCAATAAAAAATAATTTGAAAAAAAATAATTTTGAAAAAATAATATTGTTTAAAATGATATTAAAGAGCAATTCCAGCTCAAATCAGGAATTTTTCTGGTACTTTTGTACCCGACCCTCTCCGATTCCAATGAAACTTTGTAGACATGTTATCTTAGGCCTATATAAGCCATTTTTGTGTATATGGAGCCAATAGTACTCGAAAACAACATTTGAGAAGGGCGTAAGGTATTTAAATATTTTTGTATTTTGTAATTTAAAAATTACTGTATCTCGAAGCCGTTGCGTCGTATCAAAAAGTGGTCAAAGACAAACTTGTAGGAAATTGGACGGGCTTTCTGAAAAAAATACACTGAAACAAAAATACACGCCACATCTATGAGATTTTTTGATTTTTAAGTATAAAACTTAAATTTAAAGGTGATGTCACGATTTTTTTTCGTTCAAAATTTTTGAGGGAATAGCCTAAAATGTTACCAAAAGACTGACGAAAAATGCAGGATGGTATGTCTCTCCTATAAAAATACAAAAATTATTTACTAAAACAGTTTTTTTGAAAAGTGGTCTAAATGTAAAAAATTTTAAAAATCGGTAGTGGCATTCGATTCCCCAGACAATTTTACATAAAAGTCTCCATATTGACCATTGTCCTAAGTCCAATCCTTGGGAAGATACAGCGGTTTTAAAAATAAAAATGTTGATAAATCGGGTTTTTTGTTGGTTTTTGGCAATTTCTATATGACAGACTTGGTTTTTCAGTCTCGTAAATATTTTTGCCGGAAAGCTCGTCCAATTTCTTTTAACGCAAGACGTAAATTTTCAACTAATCAATTATGCAAATTTCTAAATAGAACCGTAGATTCTGGTCATCTCTACAACCATAATTTATACACAAGTTCTGGATCTTCTGGTTCCACTTTACAATTGCGCAGAACCAGTTCACCCCGACAGATTATAACGTTTCCAACGACAGATTACATTGTTGAACATCCCATTGGCCGACCGGAAGTTGTGTTACAGATGATTGTAAACTGCAGCTGGCCGTCGCACCATTCTTGTCATGGCAAACTTCAACTTTGTCCCCACACATGATTAAAATTTTGTATCTATAGGTAATAGTAGTTTATGCAACAAGTTGCAAAAAGAGGATTTTTTCAGCACGAGCCGTACATTTATCCAACGAGGTTCACCGAGTTGGATAAATACGACGAGTGCTGAAAAAATCAAGTTTTGCAACGAGTTCCATACAACATTTTTTGCAATTCCGAAAAACACCCATTGAGTGAAATTGTAAGTCAAATTTTCATGTAGGGAGTTTGGGGTAATATGGACAGTGGGGGTAATTTGGACACCCCTTAAAAAATCACGTTTTCTTCGGATATAAAGTGAAAACGGCAATTTAAGTGATAAGGCTAGTACTAGTAATGGCCTAGGAGTATGGACAAATCAAAAAAAGTTGGAATAGGTTAAGTAGTTTTGGTATAGTATGTGAAAGTTTCCAAAGGCCGGTTGGCACTGCCTTAAGTTCTAATATTTGAGGGTTGGGAAATAAGGTTTTGCAGAGGTTATATGGCAAAAAAGTGGACATTTTTAGTTTAAGGGGGTTGCTTGGACGATGTCTGAGATATGTACTTATGAAAATTGTGCATTTTATCAATTTTTATCATCAAAAATTGCAATTTATGATAGAATATGCTATGGGGGTAATTTGGACATGGCTTGTAGGGTAATTTGGACATACCTGAAAGTCTACCTGTCAGGTAAAAAATAACTTTCATGGTTGGTTGAGTTCTTAAAGGGATTTAGAGGGATTTAAAATGTCAAAACACTCAAAAAGGAATGTGAGCAATCAGAACTTTCACAAAATCCCTATTTTTTAATTTAGATAAATTTATTGCAATATTCAAATGGATGAAATTTGATTACTGCACATTTAGCTTTTAGTCAATTTCTGTGACATATCTAATTTCTATGCTGGTTTACAAAAATATCAAAACTTGAAGGGCTACATGTAAAATTAAAAAAAAAAGATGGTTTCAGGTTAATTAGTTTTATATAAAGATTGATTTATTGTGGATTTAGCTCGTAGCTGGATTTTCTGGCATCTTCTCACGGTCATTGGAAACGGTCGTGGATAGACCTAGGGGTTCCCAGTTGGGGTGAAAAAATTCAATTTATAGAAAAATTATGGATTAACATTTTGCTTTTTTATCACTTCTCCGACATCAGGAATAATTGTTTGAACATGATTGCAATTTTTTTATTCGGTCGGAAAAATATTATTTTTCTTGAAAAAACTTTCATTTTTAATCACATGATCACCCCTAATTCTGGCTCGATGCCGCCATCATGCGACCGCGTGCTCCGTTTTTTTGTCAACAAAGCTGCAGCTGGATGGTGAGACGAAGTGAGGGGGGAAGAGATTTTGACATTTTTATGCCCGCATCAGGCCCGCCGCCTATTTCGTCGGTCACTGAGCCGCCGGTCGTTTCCAGTGACCGAGTCCAGCTAGGTACTGATCGTACAATATATAAATCTAAACAATACCTTAATCACTAAAAACTATACTTGTGCATTATCCAGAATCAATGTTTAAATCATTTCAGAATTAATTATTGAATTATGTATACAACACTGAACCATTTGTTATCTTCCTATTGAAATATAGTTCTATCACAAAATCATTATTTATACCTTTGATGAAATATTGTGAGCAAAATAAACACATCAAAATATAAAACAATTACAAAAACATGCTCAAAAAATCAAATGTTAAACTTATTCTTCAACATGTGTCCAAATTACCCCACAAAAGGTGTCCATATTACCCCACAAGGTATGTCCATATTACCCCACAAGGTATGTCCATATTACCCCACAAGGCATGTCCAAATTACCCCACAAGGCATGTCCAAATTACCCCATAGGGGTGTTCATATTACCCCCACACAAAAATGTGGGGGTAATTTGGACACCTTTTAATTTTTGCGGTAAAAATGGGTTTTTCATCAAAATTTATCGAAATGAATGACATTTTTCCATCAAATATGGTCTCTATTATCCTCTGGTGTCATCAACATTCCTTTAAAATATCCATACAGCCCGTGGCAGAGCAATTTCCTTAGGGTGTCCAAATTACCCCACACTCGGGGAGTTTGAGGTAATATGGACAGTGGGGGTAATTTGGACACCCCTTAAAAAATCACATTTTCTTCGGATATAAAGTGAAAACGGCAATTTAAGTGATAAGGCTAGTACTAGTAATGGCCTAGGAGTATGGACAAACCAAAAAAGTTGAAATAGGTTAAGTAGTTTTGGTATAATATGTAAAAGTTGCCAAAGGCCGGTTGGCACGGCCTTAAATTCTAATATTTGAAGGTTAGGAAATAAGGTTTTGCAGGGGTTATATGGCAAAAAAGTGGACATTTTTTGTTTAAGGGGGTTGCTGAGACGATGCCTGAGATATGTACGTATTAAAATTGTGCATTTTATCCATTTTTATCATCAAAAATTGCAATTAATGATAGAACATGCTATGGGGGTAATTTGGACATGGCTTGTGGGGTAATTTGGACATACCTGAAAGTCTACCTGTCAGGCAACAAAAAAGTAACTTTCATGGTTGGATGAGTTTTTAAAGGGATTTAGAGCAATGAGAACTTTCACGAAACCCCTATTTTTTTTAATTTAGATAAATTTATTCCAATATTCGAATTAATGAAAATCTGATTACTGTACGTTTGGCGTTCAACAAGACTCTAATGTTGATTGCTTTTAGTTAATTTCTTTGACATTTCTAATTTCTATGCAGGTTTACAATAATATTTAAATTTGAAGGGCTACAGAATGTAAAATTAAAAAAAATATATTTTCAGGCTAATAAATTATATATAAAGATTGATTTATATAAACATAAACGATATCTTATTCACTAAAAACTATACTTGTGCCTAATCCAGAATCAATGTTTAAATCATTTCAGTATAAATGATTAAATTATGTATACTACACTGAACTATTTGTTATCTTCCTATTGAATTATAGTTCTATCACAAAATCATTATTTAAACCTTTGATGAAATATTGTGAGCAAAACAACACTTCAAAATATAAAGCAATTACAAAACCAGGTTGAAGGATAAAAACATGCTCAAAAAATCAAATGTTAAACTTATTCTTCAACGTGTGTCCAAATTACCCCACAAAAGGTGTTCATATTACCCCACAAGGTATGACCATATTACCCCACAAGGCATGTCCAAATTACCCCACAAGGCATGTCCAAATTACCCCATAGGGGTGTTCATATTACCTCCACACAAAAATGTGGCGGTAATTTGGACACCTTTTAATTTTTTCGATAAAAATGGGTTTTTCATCAAAATTTATCGAAATGAATGATATTTTTCCGTCAAATATGGTCTCTATTATCCTCTGGTGTCATCCACATTCCTTTAAAATATCCATACAGCCCGTGACAGAGCGATTTCCTTAGGGTGTCCAAATTACCCCACACTCCCCTAGTTGGAAAAATGCCAAAGTAGTTCCGATTTTGAAACCGGATAAAAATCCTGCTGAAGCCTCAAGCTATCGGCCCATTAGTTTGCTTTCATCTATTAGTAAATTATTCGAAAGAATAATTCTTAATAGAATGATGACGCACATTAATGAAAATTCAATTTTCGCTGATGAGCAGTTTGGATTTCGCCTTGGGCATTCAACTACTCATCAGTTGTTGAGAGTTTCAAATTTAATTCGAAGCAACAAATCTGAGGGCTACTCTACTGGCGCTGCTCTTCAAGACATAGAAAAAGCATTTGACAGTGTTTGGCATAAAAGTTTGATTGCGAAATTGAAAAGGTTTAATTATTTGACGGATCGTACTCTGCAGGTATGTTATCAGAATAGCAAATCTGATCAACTACCTGTACGTGCTGGCGTCCCTCAAGGAAGCATTTTGGGTCCAATTTTATACAATATTTTTACTTCTGACTTGCCTGATTTGCCCCCAGGATGTCAGAAATCACTTTTTGCTGATGATACAAGATCTCCGCCAAAGGAAGAAGCCTTCAAGAAGATTACAGAAAAGCTTGGATATTTTCAATTCTTATTTGAAAGAATGGAAAATTACTCCAAATGCTGCAAAACTCAACTTATTATTTTCCCTCACAAACCAAGGGCTGATTTTCTTAAACCAAAAAGTCATCACATTATAAAGATGAATGAGGTAAATTTAAAGTGGGAGGATCAAGTGAAATATCTTGGACTTGCTTTTGACAAAAACCTTACTTACAAGGATCACATTGAAAGTATCCAGGTTTTTTTTTTTTAGGAGTGTTTAAATTTTATTTTTCGTATTTATCAGAAAATTTCACAATTGTAACATTGTTCAACACTGAAATTTTAACCATTTTTTTCCATGTTTTTTTTTGTCACTTTATTTCACAACATTTTTCTTGAATTTACATTTCACAACTTGCAAATAAGACGACAAATAAGCTCGGTAGAGATAATTTAATTTTGGATATTTCTAGAATGCTTAAAATGGCGCTCAAAAATAGCTTTATTATTAAAACGAACGATTCTTATGCTTTGTTTAAATTCATTCAAATCCCCAGAACCTCGTTTTTCTAAATTATAAACTATCGTTTGCACAGTCAGCCAAAGTGCTGCTTTGTATTTAAAGTCCCTATCACCGATGCTCAATGATAGAAGCTCATCAAGATCTTTTACTAAAATTTTGAGTCTATTGTTCAGAATATTTTTTAACCATCTCCAAATGTCTTCGGCTGTTTGACAATATTTTATTAAGTGACTAACTGATTCTACTAAACCGCAATTCTCACAAAACTCCGAGTCCGTCCCTCTTATTCCGTATAAATGCAATTTCTTTTTGTTTAAAACTACGTCCTTGAGGATGCAAAACAGTACGGTTTTACAATTTGAATTTAAAAAGTTTGAATCTAAATTGTTTAACAAATTTGACCACATTAAATTAGGCATATCCTCACGAGGTGGTCACTTAAAATATATTCTATATATGACATATGTTGATCCGTATGCGCATCCATATTTACGTCCATGTCGTCCATGTAAGATTTCATTATACGTTTTATATCAGTGTTGTAACTGTCATCGCAGACGCGCGCACTTTTCGAGCTGTTTTGTTTACCAACAAGTTGCATAACCAAATTAAACAGCATTGGCTGGTTACAAATTAGATAACTAAATTTAATTTAATCCCGCGGCCCGGGAACCAACTAAAAAAAAAAACAACTAACGGGGAGAAAAAGGTCAGTTTTTTGTGCGTCGATTCAAAGTGTCGTGCTAATTCGAGCGCCTGATATTGGTCTATTTGGAAATTGATTACGAAGAGGTTTTGATTCGATCGTCACCGAAACGCAGCAAATGTTAATGGTTGTCATCGTCCAACCCGAGCAGGAGCAGGAAGTCTTGCTTTAAAGAGACCACGACGTCGTATCGGAAATCCACCATAAATACACGATTTCGTCGGCGACGGTTAAATGTGGGTGTGGGTGACCGGTTTCCTGCTCGTGGTGGGTGACTTGGGCCAACTCTATCTCAAACAGATTGCGTGCCCCGGCGACGACGATGATGAGCCTTTTGAACTTTTGATTGCAGTTGAGTACATCTTCTTTTCTTGCAGAATAATCACACTTCTGAGCATCGGTGATACAATCGAAGACGGACAGTGAGTACCTCGGAACGACTGGGCGGACAAGCGTCATTTAAGGCGAACAAGCGTGTAAACAAATGAAATATCCTTGGGATGAAGACCATCGTTATCTGTGCTGAAACGGCCGGAAGGTTGTGATTGCGCTTCCCGGTGTCGAGTTGGTGTAGCTGTTCCGGATCAAGATGCTTGGGATTTGGGAGATTGTTTCTTCCTGGGCCGAGGTGGAACAACAACGCCAAGATCGGTGGAATGCGGGCGGCTGGAGGCTGCTAAACGACGGCGCGTAATGGCCGGAATAGATCCGGAAGTCGCGGTGCGTGTGCAGCTGAGGAGGTTGCGTTGCAGATATGGAGAAGAAGAAAAGTGTGATTGAAGAAGTGTGAAGAAGAGGCCGAAGGCCAACATGGATCAAAAAGGAAGAGGTTGAGAATAAGAAGAAAAAAGATTAAGCGAAGAAGAAGTTATGTACATTTGTGGGCAATAAACATGTGACGTTGTTGGACAACCTTTGCGTTTATTAATTAGAAAAGAGTCTAATTGAGTTCAAAAAAGTTTTTGGCCATGTCCATTCGTACTGGATTAAGCTGTTACTATCAGAACCCGATTCACCTGACTCCGTTCCGTACGAAACGTTGTAACATGCATTGAGCTTCTCAAACGATATTCCGAATGCGGTACGGTGCGGATCAGTCCAGTAATCTCCCAGAAACCTACGTCGCTCGTCTGGTTCGGCTTTCAGTCCCATTTCGCGAACTGATTTTGGTAGCTCTTCGATGTCCTCATCGGTGAAATCCCCCAGCCAGTTCGTTGCAGATAGCATCCGTCTGTTCAGTCTGATATCGGGAGGAACCAGCCCGATCACTGTTTTAAGTCGCACCTAGAACAGCTCCTGTTGAAGTATTAGTAAATAAATATTTAAAAATAATTTAACGTTTTAATTTACTCACCCGGACTCTAGCTGAATCTGTTTCAGCCATTTTTCAGCCGTGACTCGTCGTCTGGTTCAGCAAAATCCACTGCCAAGACGATCCGGAGTCATTCAGAGCCTTGCCCGTTGGTTTCATTGGCTGGTCCAAAGCTACCCAGCTCTGACCGCTGGTTCCTTGATACCCTCGCTGGTTTTGCAACTCGTCAGCCTTACCAAAACGATCCGGATGTGGCTCAGGCCGCTGTATCAACGATCCGGAAGTTGCCCAGAGATTTGGCCGCAGCGCTGTTTCCGCAGCTCGTCTTCTGGTCGAGCTCCAGCCACTGTCCATAAGGCGCCCAGCTCAGACCGCTGGCACAGCCATCCGGAAGTTTTCCCGAGTTTCTGGTTCAACTCGTCGGCCAAAAGATCTGGATGTTATCCAAAGTCCTGGCTGCTGATTTCGTGCAATAATCCGGAAGGTGCCTGGAATTAGCCCGCTAGTTCCGCAACTCGTCGACTGGTCCAACTCAGCCCGCTGCCTCGACGATCCGGAAGTTGTCCAGATACTTGTCCGCAGGTTTATTTGAGTGGTTGGAAGCTGCCCTGCTCTGAGCGCTGTTCACTTTATACGCCTGCTATCAGTCCGAAACTCACACGCTAGTCAACGGGTTTTTTTCGAGAAAAATTGTCGTTTCTAGTTGTTTCGTTGAGAATCTCTAAAAGCAAGCCTCAACTTAAAACGCTTGAAACACAAGATGGCGATTTTCAGCTTTGAAGGCATTTGTGCAAAGGTGACAGAACGCGCTCGAAATGTTTGTGGAGAAACGTCACTTTAACAACACTGAAATAAATCTCACATTGACTTTTGCTGATCCGTACATCCACGCGTGCATCCATATTTACCGAGATATTTACCAATATATACGATATATACGAAATGCGCTCCATATGCGCTACGTATGAAAGAAGTGCCCAACCCCGTGCATATCCTCCATTGTTTTACATTTGATGTTTAAATTCTGAATGAAAAAATCATAAATTTTTTTGCTGCTGTTTAAATGGCTTTCAAGTTTGAGTTCATCAGCTTTTACGATCCATTCTCGCATATTTCTAGTTAAAGTACAATTATTGATTTGTCCTAACATAAAGTTGTCCAAAGGTGCGTTTCCATCAGCGTTACTATAAAGAATGTTTTTAATAAAAAGAGACTTTGCTTTTGATTCTACATCTGTCAGAGCGAGACCACCTTTAATAACCGGTAAATACAATTCATTTCTAGGAACCTTAAAGATAAAGCCTTGCCAAATAAACTGTCCGCAGATTGATTTTATCGCTGCTAAATGTTTATTATTTGGAGGAAATATTTGACTAATATACCAAATTTTGGACAGAACGTAAGTGTTCAACAACCACGCTTTCTGAAAAAGATTTAAAATACGTTTATGATGTAAACTTAATGTGTATTTCAATTTGTTCAAATAACTATCATAGTTAATTTCAACTAATTTATTGAAATTTTGGCAAATTAAAACTCCTAAAACATTTAGAGACTCCACTTCTTTAATTTGATGTGGACCAGATAAGCAACCATTAAAACGAAGATACTGAGATTTTGCAAAATTGAGTTTTATTTTAGAGTATATGCTAAAATAACTCACCAACTGCAAGACAGTATCAAACTCGTGATTGTTTCTTACTAAAATATTCAGATCATCTGCATATGCAACAACCTTCACAAAATTGTTAGCAATGAGACAACCAAAAATATTTTCATATAACATTCTGATGAGTGGTTCAATGTAAAGGGCAAATAATGCCATGCTTAATGGACATCCTTGCCTTACTGAACTTAAGATACGAATTGCTGAAGTGAGAAACCCATTAAACAAAATTTGTGAAGTTGCATTTTTATATAACTTTTTTTAAACAATTTATAATACTAGCTGGGAAATTAAATTTCGTCAAGACGGCCCATAGGAAGTCGTGATCAACCCGATCAAAAGCTTTTTCTAGATCAAGGCTCATGAGAATTCCTTTGAATTGTTTTGATGCGTTTGCTTTAATGAGAATATTTCGAAATGTGCGGAGATTGTCAACGCACGAACGATCGGTGACACAAGCTGCTTGGCCAGGCCCGATAAGTTTATCTAACATTGGCTGTATTCTATTCCATAAAATTTTTGTAAATAATTTACTATCTGTATTTAACATGCTAATTGGTCGTTTGTTGGATAAATCATAATTATCTCCTTTCTTCGGGATGAGTGTAATAATACCTGCAGAAAAACTGGCCGGTGGATAAGCACCATGGATTAGATACGAATTAAATAAATTTACAAGGTCAATTTTCAAAAGTTCAAAGTGGTTTAGATAAAAATTATAACAAAGTCCGTCGGGTCCGGGGCTAGTTCGTTTTGATGCTGTTTTTATAACCAATAGTAACTCTCCCTCTTCAATAGGTTTAAGAAGAGCTTAATGATCATCGTTGTCTAGACTAGTTTTAATGAATTTTAAAACGTTTTCGTATTCTATATCAGAATTTGGCTGCTTTTGAAAATTGCATTGATAGTGATCAAATATATATTTTTTTAATTTCGTTGTGTCGGATGTAATTTCCCCATTTATTCTTAATTTCATAACGTTAGAAGTCATGCTACGAGTAATTTTCGTAGAGATTTGGAACAAGCCTAATTTTTCGTCAGATAACAGTGTATTTGCTTTGAGTTTGTAATTGCATAAATTAATCCGTCTATTCTCAATTTCCATCAAATTTGATTTGACTATTTCCAGATCCGATGTGACTTCTGCACCAGATTTCTGTAAATCAAATAATTCATTTAAACAAACATAGTAAAAATTCTTCTCTCGATTAAACTGCTGATTGAACAAATAACTTTCATTCTTGTAAAATTTCTTAACACTCGCTTTAAATACTGAATTCCACTAAAAATTAATATCACTATGAGAGTTTCTTTTTTGCAAATCTCTATACAGACTGCTAAATTATGAGTTTATTTCATCATCGTTCAATAGAGATGAATTTAATTTCCAGTATCCCCTTCCCAAGTAAGAAACATTTGATAAATCTAAAACTTTATATTTTGCAAAAACGCAATGGTGGTCAGAGAAGGTTTGGTTTCAATTTTTGTTACAGAATCACAAGAGTCAGATTTGCGATTCCTTTCCGTAGGGTCGTAGAATTTTCGCGTCCGCCGTCGGTGTGTTTTTTCGTTTTTTTGGCGTGCGTGTGTGCGTGTGAAGGTGCGGCTGGCTTTGGCTGTCTCGATGACAGTTGAGCCAGTCAGATTTGCGATTCCTTTCCGTAGGGTCGTAGAATTTTCGCGTCCGCCGTCGGTGTGTTTTTTCGTTTTTTTGGCGTGCGTGTGTGCGTGTGAAGGTGCGGCTGGCTTTGGCTGTCTCGATGACAGTTGAGCCAGTCAGTTTTGCGATTCCTTTCCGTAGGGTCGTAGAATTTTCGCGTCCGCCGTCGGTGTGTTTTTCGTTTTTTTGGCGTGCGTGTGTGCGTGTGAAGGTGCGGTTGGCTTTGGCTGTCTCGATGACAGTTGAGCCAGTCAGATTTGCGATTCCTTTCCGTAGGGTCGTAGAATTTTCGCGTCCGCCGTCGGTGTGTTTTTTCTTTTTTTTGGCGTGCGTGTGTGCGTGTGAAGGTGCGGCTGGCTTTGGCTGTCTCGATGACAGTTGAGCCAGTCAGATTTGCGATTCCTTTCAGTAGGGTCGTAGAATTTTCGCGTCCGCCGTCGGTGTGTTTTTCGTTTTTTTGGCGTGCGTGTGTGCGTGTGAAGGTGCGGTTGGCTTTGGCTGTCTCGATGACAGTTGAGCCAGTCAGATTTGCGATTCCTTTCCGTAGGGTCGTAGAATTTTCGCGTCCGCCGTCGGTGTGTTTTTCGTTTTTTTGGCGTGCGTGTGTGCGTGTGAAGGCAGGCCCGTATCCAGGATTCTTCAATGGGGGGTGTTTCCCCCCATAAGGCGTTAGGGGTGTGTGCGTGTGTTATAGGAAGGGCGTATACAGTCAACAAATGCGTACCAAACAAAAACGTGAATTTTGCTTTATATACTGTAGCAGTAATGCTAAAAATATCTAAACATCAATAAGTTGATGAAAATATTGTTATTCTTGCATATATTATTGATGTGATATATGTGATAGAAAATATTGAAATAACGTTATTGAATCCTTGATAGTTTAGATTTGTTTTGTTTTCAATTATTTTTTTTTCTCTTCAGTTATTTGTTTTGCCCCTAAATTTTTGGAGAAAATTTTACAGGACGGCATTTTTTATCTTTACACAGCTTAAGCCAGATTGGTAACGAACTCGAGCATCTCAAGCCAAATCAATTCAAAATGGAAATCAACTCGTTTTATCTATGCGTTTCGCCGTTTTTTTTTTATTCTTCATACATATCATGAGCTTATAGTTTGTGTTTTAAGGAACAAGTTTGCCGAAGACATCAGCGAAATTTGCTTTGGCACAAACAATAATCCCTTAGTTTGATTTTAGCTTGAAAAAAAAATTAAGGCGATGTAGACGTATCTCTTCGATGTTTTCAGCAAAGTTGTTCTTTAAACCCAAACTATAAGCTCATAAAGTTTTTGGAAAATATAAATCAACAAAAGTTTTCGTACCAAACTTACCAGATTTCTAGCTTTCTTTGATAGAACACAAACATCAAAGCTGACGGATCTTTTTTTTCTTGTCAAATGTAACATACCAACCAACAACTTTTATTTTCAATCCTCGGTCATATCACACAATAACATTTTTAAACATTTTCGAATCAATCACATTTCAGAGATCAGTTTGTAGATAAAAAAGATAATATCGTCAAAAAAACATTGATTTGTTCGTACAAGTTTCCATAGAAGTTTGACAGCTGCCCATTAGGGTGCCCAGAAAAAATGACCCCCTGCTCCACAAGCGGAAAACGGTTTTCTGGGTTATTTTAAGCAACTGTGTAAATTTTGAGCGAAATTGGATGAGATTAACCCATTGATACCCGAGCATAAAGTTGGTGAAAAAATGTTTTTCATACAAAAATTACTTTTTAAATCGCTAATAACTTTTCAGGATCGATTTTTAGAGCTTTGGTATGTTCTACAAAGTTGTAGAGCATTAAATTTTCAATGAGAATCTCACTTTTGGGAATATTTGGATAGAAGTAGCGCACCGTGCAGACCAAACCGTATGAAACGTGGGTTTTCCAAACATTTTTTAATTTTTTTCCCATACAAACTTCACCTCCGAGTATCAATGGGTAAATGATGACCGATTTTGCTCATATTTGGCCCAGAGTCCTAAAATAGGTTAAGGAACAATATTCAGCTTGTGGAGCGAGGTTTTGAGAAAAAGTCCCATATTCTGGGCACCCTACTGCCCATACAATTGCTTACGAGGCCATTTCACGCCACTCGAAATCGACTTTTTCTGAACAGGCCTAAAATTTAGCGGAGCTGTTTATCCTATCGAAACATGCAAAATCCCTTCTTTTTGGCACCGCCCCAAAGTTTTACGATTTTCATCTATTTTTTTAAATTAGTTTTCAAATGGCCATGTCATGGATACAAAAAGCAAAAATCGACTGCTTTTTTTTAAAACGCTGAATTATATGGCGTCATCAAATTGTTTATTCGAATCGAACTTTACTTGTTAGGGCAAGATGAAATCTCTTGAGAATTTCAAATTTATAAGCTTAAAGTAGCAGAATTTACCTACATCCATCCCTGCATCATTTATTCTAATTGCTCAAAATGCTGCCATGTTTGATATTAATCAAATGATGACGCTGAATTGAATCAGCGACAAGTTTCTTTTAAAAATTGCAGTCGAATATTCGTTGTCGAATTATTCATTTTTTTCCAAAATATTTGACAATGTTTTTTTAACTGGCGAAAATCGTAAAACTTTGGGGCAGTGCCAAAAAATAGAAGATTTTTTCATGTTTCGATATGATAAACAGTTTCGCCAAATTTCAGCAGGATCAGAAAATGTAGATTTCGAATTTGTACTTTTTTGTTTCCAGTTGGGGAGAAATGACCCCATATAAAAAAAACTTTGGCGTACATAGTCAAAGTTGGATTTGGATCTGGCTGATAACGATCTAAGTATTTTACTAACAAAATCAAGGAGGGCCTGTTCGTCAAAGGCTTTATAATAAAAATAGCTGGCGATTTTAGTGCGATTTCGATTTTTCGAGATTATAATGAGGCCTTATTAAGCTTAACTTCAGTTTTTCCAAGGCGTCAACGATCAAAGTTTTTATTTTTAAATAATTCTTATGAAGGCGTTTTAAGCGAGAGTTTAGTTTTTTCAAGGGGTCAGCGATCAAAGCTTTTTGCCTTTCTTACAAAAGAAAGGTTTAAGGTTTGCTTTTGGAAAAACGCTTTTCTCAGATATCTTAAAAAAATCGTGCACGGCGAGGGATCGTCCCAGAAAAAAATCCTATGTCTAGTTTAAAGGTTTAGATACGTTCTTTCGATTGAATTTTGGCTCGAAACCCGGAACTCAAAGTCTGATTTTTTAGAGCTCTTTTTCTGAAATACTTGAGCGATGTCTGTATCCGCTCTTAAAAATTTGTGTCTTCCATCATTGGAAAACCGCTCGTAAAACCCACAATTTGTATATTTCAGATTTGTAGCCGTGGGGTCGGAGACGAACATTTCATTTTTCGATTCACAATTTTCGACCAGTAAATGTGGTCAAAGCCATTTTAGAGGTATTTTTGGACTATTTTACAGATAACACTATCAAATTAAAAGAATTCAGTTTCAAATAAAAATCCATTCGAAAACATGCGCCATAAACTGCTTGGGCCTAAAATTTGGCTTGCGCGTTTTACGCTGCGCGTGAAGGTGTTCTTTCTGGCTTCTCATAATAGATCATAGTTAATCATAGACTAACATTAAAGACTGAGTACCCTTTAATTTTTTTTCTAATAATGTCAGTCAAATAAGTTTTTCTTAATTAAATATAATTAGGACCCATAATGTACCTTTGAAAAAAAATGCATTCGAGGTTTAGTCTAAAAAGATTCGAAACTTTAGGTCAAATTCTCACTGGGTGGTATCATTATGTTTCTGAAAACTTAATTGCACCAATATATTTTTCGGAAATTCATCATTTTGCAAGAAAGGCTCTATTTCACCTCTGGTGATATTAAATGGGGTTTTTTTTAAGGCGTCAGCGATCAAAGCTTTTTTTTTATATTTTCTTGAGGGCGTATTTAGTGACAGTTGATTTTTTTTCAAGGCGTCAACGATCAAAGTTTGTTTTAAATATTTTCTTGAGGGCGTATTTAGTGGAAGTTTTTTTGCAAGGCGTCAACGATCAAAGTTTTTTTAATAATTTCTTGAGGGCGTATTTAGTGAAAGTTTTTTTTTCAAGGCGTCAACGATCAAAGCTTTTTTTTATATATTTTCTTGAGGGCGTATTTAGTGAAAGTTTTTTTTTTCAAGGCGTCAACAATCAAAGTTTTTTTTTAATTATTTTATGTAAGTAAATACGCCTTTATGAATAATTGAGAGTATAGTTTTGTTTCAAGGCGTCAATAATACAAGTTTTTTTTTCAAAATATATTCTTGAGGGCGTATTTAGTGTTAGTTGAGTTTTTTTTCAAGGCGTCAATGATAAAAGATTTTTTTAAATATTTTATTGAGGGCGTATTTAGTGAAAGTTGAGTTTTTTTAAGGGGTCAGCGATCAAAGTTGTTTTTTTTAAATTATTTTTATGAAGGCGTATTAAGCGAGACTTTAGTTTTTCTCAAGGCGTCAACGATCAAAGCTTTTTTAAATTATTTTAATGAAGGCGTATTAAGCGAGAGTTTAGTTTTGTTGAAGGCGTCAGCGATCAAAGCTTTTTTTAAATATATTTTCTTGAGGGCGTATTTAGTGACAGTTGAATTTTTTTCAAGTCGTCAACGATGAAAGTTTTTTTTTAAATATTTTCTTGAGGGCGTATTTAGTGAAAGATTTTTTTTATTATTTTATGTAACTTTATTAATATTAAGAAGGGTTTACAATTTACGACTTTACACGACGACGGTCGGCAGGGACCTTTCGGGCCGTGTCTTAGTCGGGGCGTTAGGGGTGTAAGCCATTTTTTTCCATGGGGGTGTTGAACACCCATAACACCCCCCTTAGATACGGCCCTGTGTGAAGGTGCGGCTGGCTTTGGCTGTCTCGATGACAGTTGAGCCAGTCAGATTTGCGATTCCTTTCCGTAGGGTCGTAGAATTTTCGCGTCCGCCGTCGGTGTGTTTTTTCGTTTTTTTTGGCGTGCGTGTGTGCGTGTGAAGGTGCGGCTGGCTTTGGCTGTCTCGATGACAGTTGAGCCAGTCAGATTTGCGATTCCTTTGCGTAGGGTCGTAGAATTTTCGCGTCCGCCGTCGGTGTTTTTTCGTTTTTTTTGGCGTGCGTGTGTGCGTGTGAAGGTGCGGCTGGCTTTGGCTGTCTCGATGACAGTTGAGCTAGTCAGATTTGCGATTCCTTTCCGTAGGGTCGTAGAATTTTCGCGTCCGCCGTCGGTGTGTTTTTCGTTTTTTTGGCGTGCGTGTGTGCGTGTGAAGGTGCGGCTGGCTTTGGCTGTCTCGATGACAGTTGAGCCAGTCAGATTTGCGATTCCTTTCCGTAGGGTCGTAGAATTTTCGCGTCCGCCGTCGGTGTGTTGTTTTTTCGTTTTTTTGGCGTGCGTGTGTGCGTGTGAAGGTGCGGCTGGCTTTGGCTGTCCCGATGACAGCTAGCCAGTTTGATTTGACCCTATCAACACCCTATCATACCATTTCAGCTCGATACACATCGAAACTCGTCGTTCGCACCGTTAATCAGTACCTCACTAAACATCAATCATTTAAAACTCGTAAAATCATCTCAAGTTAAAAGTTACATTGTTTAATCCTTCATTCTTTAATTACAAATGATTTTGGTTCTATCTTTCCACAGCCGGCTGTCTAAGACTAGACCATTTCATTTAAAATTTAACAACCGATAAACGGGAAATGTCTCATCCGCAGCATCCGATTGTTTGCCTTGAGAATAATATATAACATCTTTCAACAAACACTATGATTTTGGGTCGCATCATCATCTTCAATGATGAATCCTGACCAAACAACCTATCCTACTAACAAGTTTTCAGGTTCCTGGCGCTCGTGGGGTGTAAGCACAGAGTAAATCAGCTGCCCTAGTAGCAACCTGCGCTAACTAACATTCCCGTCCCTTAAAATCGAGGTCTACAAACTGACATGGCGGGCGCCGTTGGTGGCCAATGACTGTTACCTATTCGCAACTGATCTAGCTTTAGCAATCATGGTGTTTTATCTTTTCAGCGCATTCATACATGCTGTTGATAAGGGAAACACCACTAGATCGTCGAAGCCTATAATCAGTAGTGCTGAAAGGATATTATGGTTCTGTTCAGCAACGGAGGGGCAACCATGGGTGATCTCTCATGCTCATGCTCATGCTCAATTTTTGTTACAGAATCACAAAAATATTTGGAAGCATAAATTCTATCCAAACGTGACTTTGATCCGTTACGGTAAAAGGTGAAAAATGTATCGTTTCCCTTAATTTTCTTTTCAACATCGATAAAATCCATTGATGAAATCAAGTTTTTCAATCCCGTAGATATATTTTTCACAGCACTGTTTGAATCTTCTGTGTGAATAATACAATTAAAATCGCCGAGCATAATATTCTCCCTACCTTCCTTGAAGTGAATCAGTGTGTCAACTGTAAATAATTGGTCTCGTTCTTTCTTAAAACCACTCCCTGAATGTGCATAAATGTTGATAAAATTCAAATTGTCGATACATAGCGATGTTATCCTTCCGTTGGTGTTCATTATAAGATCAGAATATTCAATATTGTTGCGTAAAAGCACTCCCGTACCTTTTCCATCAGGACTTATGTTGATCAGAGCTTTGTGAGAATTGATAAATGCGAAATTTTCAAATGCAACTTCTTGCATGAATATAATATCCAAATCGTTGTTCCAAACAAAGTCTCGCATTAGAAGTTTTTTCACCGTAGAGCAAATAGCATTAAGATTGATTGTAGCGATATTAAGTATGAGAGCCATTAGAGAAATATGAATGAATTAGAACAAATTGCAAAAGAATGAATAAAATTTCGCGAAACCGACGGATAGAAACATTTTTTGAACATCCCTTCCACACCCTGACGTTGAATGTCTTAGTGATATTATCGTACCGAGTTATCGTCGTCTACTTACGTGGCCGACCCGGCCTTCGCTGGCTGCGAGATCTGGATCCTCTCTCCGTATCAGGCGTTCGGGTCGATCCTCGTGACCGATCACCGATCGCATCGATCGGGCTGTCCAGCTTGCTCGTGTCTTCGTTCGGGATGGTCAGCTGCGGCTTTTTCTGCTTCGATCGGTCAACCAACGTGAAGGGCGAGTTCGCTTCGTCAGATGAGATGTCCGGATACGACTCCATTCCCTCTCCATCCCCTTGATCCATCGTGTTGTCGCTCAGGATCGTAATGTTGGAAACGCTGCGATCCTGCAGCGTGTTCGTCTCGGCAGCGCCTGTAGCCGCGAAACTCGTGCTAGCTACGCACGCATCGGTTGCGCTCGTGCCAGCCGCGCTCGTGTCAGCTGCGCTCGTGCCGGTCTGTTGTTCGGCCTCAATCGGCGGTCGCTCGGGTCCATCGTCCTTGCATCCAGCACCTCTGTACGGCGGCACTGGCAGTGACGTCATGTTTAGCGGTGGAACGCCCTGCTTTGTTCCCGACCCGATGATCGCATTTGCGAGCACATGGCTGTACTGTCCGCCATTTTGCTGCGCTTTGTTACTGGCTAGCTTGGGGCAGGTGGCCTTCAGGTGACCTTCCCCTTTGCAGTAAAAACATTTATTTTTAAGGCCCTCATAATAGAGCCGCGCCTTGTAGTGGCCGATGAACAGATTCGCTGGTATTTCCTTGGAAATCTCCATATGCACACCTCTTACGCCGCTGTACACGGAGAATCCGTACGCCGCCGGGTATTTCTCTCGAACATGTTGCCTGATCACGCCGAACTGTCCCAAAACCGTGGTTATGTCTTTATCCTCTATTTCGGGCGGCAGGTTGAAGATTCGCACGTACCGGAACAGGCTACTGGCCACATCCAGGCGAACGACGGAGGTGCTGAGGTCGATGTACTCGAAGGTGTACTGCTCTTCGATGGTGGCGGTGAACAGGTTAAACGCGACGTCATCAATGAACTTGATGTAAAACTGTTGTTCGTTTTCGTCCTTGTAGATCGAATGTACGCTGGCTGCTGATATCTTCAACGTTCCTCCAACAAATCGCAATACGTCCATGTGCTGTGGTATCTTGGCCGCGGTCCCGAAAACTATTTTCAACGTGTTCTTCCTGGTTTTGTCCACTTTTGTTTCCGTAGTAAATTCCGTTTAGAAAAAAAAGAGGTTAGGTCACAAACGTGTGACAAAGCAACGCTGATGCCGGAGCACAGTCTAAAGCACTTGCGGTCGCTTCAGTGTCCGAGCGTCAACTGAGGTTAAATGTAACAAATATATTAAATGTTTGTATCCACTTATAGACAAGAATTCTACCCAAGTAAACATCTAGCACTAAAAGAAATCATAAATGAGCTGCTAAACAGCATTCACCAGCTAATCAGTCATAAAACAGCTACGGTGATTGCAAATTAGCTGTAAAACAACTGCTCTAATAATAGCTGGAATAGAGCTGATTTGATGCTGCTACTAACAACACTGCAACCAAATATTTCATCAAACTGGCAACAATACATTGGGCCGTGTAAGAGCGAAAGAGAGAGAGAGATCACCAACAAACAGATTCCAAAATATTCTTTGCTCTCTCATCCATTAAGGCTAGTATGTAGATCGGAAGGAAAGGGGTCAAGAAACAGCTTCACGAACAGCAAAACAAAGGAGAGGGAGCGATTTCTTGGGGCTTTTCTTCACCCTCTCTGACTTGCTTGCGCTGCCGCTGCTGCCCATTTGATTTTTTTCTTGACCGGTTCCTTCCGAAGTGCGTATACCGCTTTAAACCAAAACAAATCGAGCGGGGAGAAAAATGCAGCCAGCTTTGAAAAGTTAGTTTACGCAGCTGTTGAAACCGTTTTATTATGTTAGTAAGTTTTATTTCATTATTTTAATTTCTTGATGATAAAAAAACTTCTACGACCTTTGCAGTAACCTTCACCAGCTGACATGAAATTACGGTTACGGAGGCAAAATGGCAAATTTATGCGGAGATTTCATTGCGCGAAAGCAACAACCGGCTTCGAACGCCCAACATGGGCATTTCCCGAGGCACTTCCAACACACGGCTGATCGGTGCGGTGAATAATATGAAATTAAACGGTTTAGTAAATTAAGAGAGCCTGTGGAATGATTGCTTTCAGGTCATAATAAATTCAACCTGAATCCGCAAAAAATGTGTTTTGAAAAATATAGAGAAAGTTCCTAGTCGCATGGTCGATTTGAATATGCTCCTTTTACATAGGATTTGTGCATTTAACTTAACAACAAAACTGCTTATGTAGCTCTGAAAACAAACCTGGACTTCCATACCTCATTTGGTCATGAGGACAAGGTCTCAGGATTCATCGAACATCATCAACATCCAGCATCACATCGGCACCACCGCGAGTTCAAGCAAATAATTCAACTTTCCCTCTCTGTCAGCTGAGTAGCAAAGTAGCAAACAACCCAAAAATAGAATTGAGAGAAGCAGGGGAGAGAGATGGAAAGAGACCACAACATTTTTGCCTCTCAATTTGTTCGACATTTTGCAGGGGTGGAACAACAACAGTAGGGGCCCAGCTCTAAAACAGAAATATAAAGTCCAAAACCAGCTGCAAATCTGCTGTAAAAGCGCTTTTGTTGCAGATGTCAAAACATTTTAGCTTTTATCCGCAGCTGTAAATGCGCTGTTAGTGCTGAACAGTGACTTTATTTAGTGCTGATTGGTTACTTGGGTAGACTTTGTCTCAAGAATAACCTGTTAATTTATAAACAAATTTTCAGACCTGCCATGCTTTATGCTGTGCCGATCTGGACAAGCTATTGCACGGTCCCAGTCACGGCGTTCTCACAAGATTCTTACAGAATTCTAGCAGAGCGAAAATATTCTTACTAGAACTGTGCCATCATTCTGCCAGATCTTTGCAAGCATTCTCAAAGAATTCTAGCTCAAATGCAATAACCGGTTCTAGCAGAAACGGCGAAATCAACCGGTTCTGCTAGAATCCTGCTAGAATGCTGCTAGAACTGTTCTGACAGGCCAGCTGCTAGATTTCTGTAAGAATCCTGCTAGAATGAGCTGGCAGGATTTTTCTGCTAGAATCCTGCTAGAATTTGGTTAGAATAGAACGGATAGGATTTTTTGGGTGGAAAGGTTTGTTTGTTTGTTTGAAATTATCTTTATTCAAAAATCATCTCTCACAACACGTTTTTAACTAGGCACTTTTCACTTTTTCACTATAAAACTTTTAATTAAAAAAAGCAAACACTTTCTGCAGGTCTGTTCCGTGGTGGAACATTTCGGTCGTGCAGTTTTCCATGATGCGTGTGGTCATCGACGACATCTCCTGTGCTGTGCTCACCGGCCTCCCAGAAACAGTTATCTGGACTTCTCGCTTCGGGAAAATTCCGAGTCCCATCGGAAAAATTCATCTGTGAATTTAAAAGCAGAATATATTTTGGGTTGATTCGAGTTACCCAAGTTCATTTTACTTACCAAATTAGGCAGTCTCCATTCAAGGCAAAATTCAGCGTTGGAAAAAATGAACTTGCTTGAACAAGTTCAATGACAAGATGGTAGATGGAAATCACATTCGCCCAAAGCGGTTTGGCGGAAATGACATCATTTTCGACAGATTTTGCTCTGTCAGAATTTGATCACAAAATTCTAACACAATTCTTACAGGTTTCGCTCTGTGAGAATATTCTAGCGAAACTCTAACAGAAGTCTGGCAGGCCTGCTAGAATCATTCTAGCAGGATTCTAACAGAACGACTTCTGCTAGAAATTTCCGTGACCGGGGTTGGCTGGAACGAACATATTATTGAACTTGAATGTACCTAAAATGTTTTGATGGGGAAAGTTAGTTCATGATGTCCCCTTTCAAGATTTATAACTCCCAAAATATTCTATGCAGGGATTTTTAAATGGCGTCCATTTTAAGTTTTTTTTGGATTTAATGCATAAAATACAGGCGCTCGGTACTTTATCAGTACAATGTCAGTGTAAAAGGTGTTCCTGATGCTTTTGATCATCCCGCTTACTATGATGATGACTCTAGGGGATGTCCATAAACTACAAACAAAAATTTGGGTCATAGTTGGATCCCATTTCCACTTTCGCGGCATAGATTTCCTTCTGCGACAAAGGAAATTATTCATCACGTTTTTTTTCAAAAATCTTAGCAGCATTTGTATACATCACTGTTTCATTATCAAAGCATTATGATTCATCATATTGAATAATAAAGTTTCTTATATATAAAAAAATACAGTAGTTCATTATTTTATTGAATTCATTGGAAATATAATCCGAATTTATAGTATAAGCAATTGATTCATTGTACATGGGATGAATTATAAGCGACTACTGCGTTGGGCAGTTTAGCGTTGTACAGCTGGCTGGATTGCGGAACTTTATAATTTTGCCAGGTCACATAGAAGTCCTGGTGTATGGACTCGGTCGTTTGTTCACTAAAACGCGCCAAACCTTCTTGTTTTTCTTCACAATATTCAGGTATGTGAAATTTCACCATGTGCAGCTTTGGTGTGGCTGGTAATCCAACATTCATCCATTTGGCACAAAATTCATCAATTTTCGATCGGTAATTTGGTTCCAAACCCGATCCAAAACAAGCTCCCACAACTTCACTGAGAGCTTCTAACACGACAAAATATCTTTCACAGTTGTTCTTCAAAATGGAACGTTTTTTGAGCATTTCCCTGCAGTGTCGACCCGCGAAACCAAATTGATCGTGCCTCGTGGCACCGGCTGCGGTTGCCCAAGAGTGAGCAATTTCGGGATTCTCCGACGAAACGGCATTGTACAAGGAGTTCATCAAACCCAAGAATCGGTGCAAGGGAGGGGGAGGGCAATGGCTGATGATCGTGGTTGCGTCGTCTCCGTATAGCAATGGTGGATTAACGCAATTGAAGTAATCTCTTGCTTTTGCGTTAACTTTTCCGCTCTCTTGCCATTTTTGAGCATGATCTTTGACGAAGCCAACACCAACAAGGCGGCCAAGATCGTTCTTACGTGAAGTGCAAAAGGCACACGGGTGCGTTGCACTGTTGGCCATTACGCCAGCAAGGATGTTTATCACCTTGAGGTCACCTATGAAGGGATAATGCTTAAGGTTAATAACATAACAACAATTTAACAAATAAACAATTAAAAATACATACCCGTAACGATCGCCTCCTGGTTCTGCAGGTCAAGAGTTTTCCAGATTTGAGATATGTTATAATAATTCTCAGAGACGTCAGAAGCAACCGCGATAAGTATGGATTTCCGAACTCCAGAATCTTTGTACACGCCAGCTTGTCGACCGTCTTCCAATTTTAGGCAAATTTTCAAGAAGTTTTGCCCACCATCAATCCCAATCTTGATCACACAATCTGACACGTTTCTTCTGGCTGACACATATCCAATAAGTCCACTAACTGACTTGCAGAGCACAACAGGCCTGGGATTGGATGCAGATCCGCTTGAAGTGAACTTCATTTCTTTAACATAGAAGAAATCGTCCAGCTCATGCAACATTGCAGTTAAAGCCGGCTTTAATCCAGGTTGGACTGCTTTTCGATTGCTCCCACGAAGGTGTCTCGCAAGTTTAATGGTCTATATGTTAGGAAGATGAGCTTGATATTTAAATAATTATAAATTTATAAAAAAATACCTTAATAGCACTGATGTTTAAGCCAGATTTTATTTCCAGCAGCTGTTGATGTGAGATTTTGTTAGTGTTTCCCTGGCCTTAGTTCCGTTAGACAGGCTCTACACAACTTCACAAAATTCTGGGGTTTTGGATTTGGTTTTCTTGCTGCGGGGGTTTTAGTAAGAATGTTCTTTCATGCGTCTGTCTCGTGTGTAATCGTGCACCTCCATTTTTTTATGAGGCACGCCTATTTTTCAAAGATAATAATATTAATTTTACGACGAAGTTTTAGTTTAATTAAACAATAAGGTTTTTGTATCTTTCGATCTCCTGTAAACGGCGACGTATCAGCTTCCGCACAATTTTTCATGCGAAAGTTTACCCATTTTAGAAAAAAAAAACACGTGGATTTAGCACTGGTAACAACTCACAACTGTGTCTACCAGCGATGCAATAATCATCATCAAAAGAAAATCTCTGGACGTTCATCAAGAGAAAAAATCCAAAAGGAGCATGGCTCTCCTCTCTCGCGCACGAAAGATCGGTAAAAAGAATTAAAAAAAAATCATCATCTTGATTATTCGGTGGAATATCCTTTTCACTACTACACTTGCAAGTGTAACGTCACACGTCGAAAAATGACCTGTCACATTTTGTAGATGGGCAATGTGTGTAAACAAAGCGAAATAAATATTTAAAAGTGGTGCTGACAAGGAAATTCACAAAAAATCATCAGCAGATTGATTTTCTTGGAGAATTTCGGGAGTGATTTTATTTTGCATGATTTGCCTCCTCTCTCTTTCGCGGGTGAAGAAAGTTCGCCAGCGAAATTGATTTTTTTGCGATTATTCCATCCCTGGTGTCTACAAAAAAAAACAATCAAGCGCGGAGGTTGCCTGAAATAGTAGGCGTTGCGCGGAAGAAGACTTTCATGAAAAACAACGTGCAAATATTACGTAACACCGATAGAAGAAATGGTGAGAGTATGATGAAATTGGTAAATTCCAAAATCCCTTATGGAATCCAAGCCGCGAAAGTGGAAATGGGATCCAACTATGACCCAAATTTTTGTTTGTAGTTTATGGACATCCCCTAGAGTCATCATCATAGTAAGCGGGATGATCAAAAGCATCAGGAACACCTTTTACACTGACATTGTACTGATAAAGTACCGAGCACCTGTATTTTATGCATTAAATCCAAAAAAAATCTTAAAATGGACGCTATTTAAAAATCCCCGCATAGAATATTTTGGGAGTTATAAATCTTGAAAGGGGACATCTTGAACTAACTTTCCCCATCAAAACATTTTAGGTACATTCAAGTTCAATAATATGTTCGTTCCAGCCAACCGTGTATTGCTTAACCAGGAAGAAAAAACTTCAGAGGATTCATATCAGAACAAAATTCTGAAAATGATTCTGAAACTTCCTCCCTGGTTCAGCACCAGTGAACTTCATCAATTAGCCGAAGTTGACACTTTGGATGTTATGTCCAATAAGATAATTGATGCATTTCGACAAAAATCATTGCAGTCTTCAGCTGCATTGATCCGCTCTTTATATAGTTTATAAGTTAGTTTTAAGGTATCCCTATTCCCTTTTGTACATGTAGGACCTCCTACATACGAAATCACTGAATAGCGAAAGCTACAATATTTCATGAATAATGAAATAATTAAATAATTAATGAAAGTTGGTAGTATTTAAAATTGAGGTGAAAAGTCATCGATTGTGATTGGACACTCAATATTATTTTAACTGAATAAATGTACATGGAAGAGAAAATCTGAATAAATATAAATTAAAAAAAAACACACATCCTGCACTTGAGCCGTTGATCTCTCAAGGAATACTACCCTGCTGTTTAAGTGCGTCTCAAAGTTGTCCGTAGTGTAGTGATAGTGTTTTATCGCGGAGTGACTTCCCCCTCGGGCGTAACAAATACATCGAACAAAAACAAAAAAAAACTGCTCCAATGCTAGTCATTTATTTGCCGTTTCCAACGTTGACTTACCCATTTGAAAATAATCATATATGGTTGCCATATGCTTGATAGAACACCGATTCCAATTGACAACAGTCCCGTAGCCAACATAAAGAATGATTCTGAAATATATAAACAAAATAAAGTTAAAATAACATACTCCACCTTAGCATTCATAGTATTTTTAAGGAGCATGGAGCATGAGCATGAGCATGAGAGATCACCCATGGTTGCCCCTCCGTTGCTGAACAGAACCGTAATATCGACGACACGACAAGCCACTCGCTTCCAAAAAGTGGGTCCCAAATCGGCTTACCCCTCCAGTTCCTTTGGAACTCGAAACGTCAAACCGGTTAACTGATGTTTCCCCACAAAAAAAAAAAAGATAAAAATTGCAACACTGCTAATTTTGACATCGCGAAATGTCATCCGTTTTGTTTTTCTACAAGTTTCATTCATTTTCTCCCGCATTCAATTTTTTTTCCGGGAAATTTACTTTCGGGTCACCTAGTGTCCGTATCGCAATAACAAACAACAAAAAAAAACGATTTAAATAGTTACGGCTACCTCGGACACCCAGAATCTGCCCGATTAGATGGCCCAGACTAAAAACCTCCAGCGGATCGCTTGTGGTCGTCATGGTTCAAGAGTCTCACGTCAACAACAGCAGCAGGTCACGTCGGCTACATTGGCATTACCTCATCAGACGGGTCAGTTGATCACCCAGCCGCGTCAGATTATAACGTCGGAATCTAAACCATCCGCCTTCGGAACGGCCAGTCATAATGACCCCATATACATTCCCTTCTATTTCCCTAAACAAGGTACTGGCACGCAGCAGCAACTGACTGAGCAGCATCAGAGTGGTACAATTTATAGAAGCCCCGGAGGGAGGCTTCTCCTCGGATGGGCAGCCGGTTTGGAGACATTCCTACCTCCGATTAGCTGGTCTAAACAATTACATGCAGCGCTGCAGGAGGCCAACAATGTTGTCATCGAAGGTTCAGCCAAAATCTAGCGACGGCCAGACGGCACCTAGTGTTCCTTCCAAAATGGTTAGCTAGCCGGAAGAACTACGCAACGGGTCTGGCTAGCGATGTAAAGATCGTACACTCCAAGGCACACCTCGAGTAGAAATGAACTCCAAGGATTGCCGCGAACCCCCGACATCTAACCAACCTTCTTCCTAAATTATCCCAACCAGCAGCAGACTCCACAGGACAACATCCTCAACCACTACCTTGTCCGGAGACATCGGCAGCAGATGGTCATCCCGTAGAACTCATCGTCCGGCGTCACCTGCACCTCCAGCAATCGCCGAATCCTACAAAATCGATCTTGAACACGCCGAAAAAATAACCGGATTGTTTTATCGATCATTTTTTTTTTAAATTGTAATATTATTGATGTTTTGATAAATGTATATGTTTTACAAATTCACAGAAAGCCTTGCAAACTTTGAATAATACATATTTCGCCAAATCTTAGGCTCTCCTGAAATCTGAATGATCTTCCCAATTAAAACATGCCACCGGAACAAGTGCTTCTGGTAAAAAACGCCCAAAATTCACCTGAAGTGACAATCTACGTGTAGATAGGTTTCAGATAGGAGTAAGCCCAAATGAAGACAATTGAGCAGGTAAAGGACCATCCATAAACCACGTGGACACCTTTTTGAAATCTCAGAACACCTCCCTGCCCCCCTCAATGTGCCGGCCCTGCTGTCGCAACGGGTGGCCAGAGATTGAAGCAGCCGTAATTTGCTAGTTAACCGGATCACCGAGGATCGATCACGTGAAAGGTCCACGAACGGCCAAGGAGACCAGGGAGGCATTGTGCGAAGTGTTCGAGCACTTCGGGATCGCGGGGAAGCTCTTCTTCAAGACGCAGAGATACGCCTGACCAGGGCGATGTCTTGGCGATCTGCAGCGATTTGAGATGGTGCTACGAGTGCTGAAGGCGGTCTGAGTCAAGCTGGTACAGTCCACAGCAAATCGGAACATCGGAACCCTTGAATCGTACCGTGCTGTACAAGGCACGCTCGATGCTGCATGAGTCAAGACTTCGGAAATCTTAAGGTGAGGCGGTGTAGGCAGCTGTGTACCTACTGAATCGGTCCAACTCCAGCACTGGAAGAAAAGAAAACGCCATTTAAAATGCCGGACGTCGATCAACTGCGTGTGTTTGGCTCAGTGGCGTACGCAAGGCAAAGCTTGGCAAACTGGATTCTACACCACGACGGTGGTGTAGAACAGCAAAGAAATAATCAAACGGATTGCGAGTGAGAGGTTTTGCGGAAGCTCGCCTCAACAGTTCTGGACCGTACAACAAGATCAGGAGTGATATGCTTTCGGTCCGGTGACCGTTCCGGCGGAAAGGTTGCGTGTGCATCTTCGATTGCTTCCCCAGCATAAAAGCAACAACACGCTCACATTAGGCACTACAACACTTGCCACATGTTCGTTTCCAACCGGACCGGTTACTGCAGGTGGCCAAGGAAGCAGGAGTCACGTTGAGCGACGACGAACCACTACGGGGACCACGCAAAGTTAGTCTGTATTTACAGCAATAGCAAACCCTTCTCCGCCGTTGCTGTCCAAACTGTGGGAACGCACTTTCCTGGTCCTGGTCCTGGTCGGCCTTCCGCTTTATTGTGCCGTAATTGAGCTGTTTTGGCCGGGGAGTAGAAGAGCTGGATTGCGAATTTCGTTGGTGTCTGTTGGCATAAAAGGTATCGGTTTCGGGTAGACCGGATTTTGTCCCAGTTTTACATGGCTGTGACTGAACAAGTGCATTTTCTGGTGTTTTTTTTTAGTTTTGGCTCCCACGCATGAATGGCCTCGATCTTGTAGTGCTTTGGCCTGATTGGCGATTTCGTCACTGTTCCAAATTTTCGGCGGGAACGGGTTTGAGATAGGGAGGCATGCCGCAACGTGGAAGTTGAGGAATGTGGTGCGCTGTGGTGGAGGTACTCCATTTGGGCACTTCGACAGTAACAGGTTGCGGAGTTCAGGGAAGAATTCTGGGTCGTCTGAACTATCAATAGTGTGTATGATAAGTGCACACGAAACACGTACAGGGCAATATCCTCAGAGAATTTGAATCGGTCGGGTTGTCGTCGTGTAGATCATTGGCAGTGGTTTAACTAAGGTGCTGTTGTCATTACAATTTAAATTCTTGACGGCTACCGGTTTTTGCTGGCGCGGAAAAAATAGAAATCAGTTCAGCGTACTCCTATGCGTCAGCAAACCTCAACTCATGCCACCACCCATCTGCCTCCCACGTTCGATTGATTCGCCTCGTGCCCTACAATGCACTCGCGCTGTAATCCAGTACTGACGCCCCCGACATCACGGATGCTGCTGTATCTGTCTCGCCATTAAACCTATCCGGTTCTTCAAAGCCTTAATCCTAAACACAAAAAAATATTTCCGAATGTTACATCATTTATGATGTAACACTTTTGCACGTCATTAAACATTTAAATTTAAGGGTACACAGCAACGAAGGAAGTTGTTGTCTTCTTATTCCAAAATTGTCAAACTTACGGACCCAATCCTGCAACAACGGGATTGTAAAATTAATCAAACCGAGGGGGATGACACTCCGCGATTTCATTGAAATCGTGCCAAATCGCATCAAATTCCTTCATCTTTGCTCATCGTACCTTCATCGCGGTCGTTTTTTGCTCATCGTGCCAAATCGCGTCAGATCGCGCTCATCGCGCTCATCTTGTTTGGATCGTGCTCGAACGAAAATTTTCATTCATGCAGTCAGAGTTGCCAGAAAATATTCGTTCTAGCAGTTTTCCATGACATTGGGCGCACTGCTTCAATGTTTATTTTTGTTGATTCGAGCAGCCTGATGTAAATAAACTGAATTTCTCGGAATTGCTTGTTTTTTCAGGACGGATTGCGATTCTTCGGAACGGGATCGTTAAGGCGTTAAGCCGGAACCAGGCCGGAACTATTTCGCCTGCGTTGACCTGGAGCTAGAATGCTTCGTTTTTTTTAATTGTTTAATTGTTTCTTTTCGTTTGGGCAGGACGTACATCAGCAGGGGAGCGATGGTGGGGACGGAGATGGCACATCGACGGCCGCGGCATCGATTTAGTGTGAAATTCGGTTGGAGGCGGAACCGGACGGAAGTTGACGGCCACTATGACAGAGCTAGTCCATCGTATGCTGTTTGCTGTGGCCGCTGTGGCTGCGAGGTCTGTTCAATTTGGGCAATACCACCTTCTTCCGTTCAGGGTGAAAAGTTCCAGCTTTCAAGAAGTCCGCTCAAGCGACGACGGAGTTGAGTCCAATCAACGACGAGTTGAACCCGTGGGGATTATTCACGCAAGTTCTGGCCGTTGTACGAGCTGCAATCCTGCGGTGGAGTCTTTTCATCGTCGAAACTCTTTTTCGAAACAAAAGGATAAAATTTGTCACAAAAATGGTCCCAATTTGCCGGCAAGGATCAGGACGACTTGCATGAAAAAGGTCAAGTTCTACAGCACGCAAGCCTCCGAACGCATCCTTGGCCCCGAACCGGTATTGCGTGACTTGCTCGTTTCCATCCCAACATGCCAGGACTGCAAACACGTTTCGGCGCGGCACGAGTCCTTCTTGAATTTGTCACTCCCGATCGACTCGAAAAACCGCAACTCCCGATCCGACGAAAATGCAGTCCCTATCCGAACTACAGCCACGTTAACTTCCGGCGAATCCACCCCAAAACCACTAAGCAGCTGAAACGACGCTACATCAAGAATAAGACCAAGGAAAATGCGGAAAAATCAACTTCTATCACAACAGCTGGCAATCCGGAAGGTGACGTCAAAGGCGCCGCCGAATCGGACAAGGATGACGACGATATGTCGGACGCGGACGTCGAGGATAATCTGAACGACGATTTGCAGCCGAAAAAGATCGTTCACCAAACATGGGCGGACCGGAAAAGCGTGACGATGTGCCGGAGAATCCGAACAAAGGAGGCGAGTCGAATTTGGTGTGCGAGTTGTGTCTTAGTGCCGAGAGCGTGGCCAACATGATGGAAAGATGAGCATCGAGCAGCAGGAAGGGGAGGCCAAGGCAAGGCACGGCGTCAACGGACCATGAGTCATGCCGCTAGCGCCGCGATACCAGTGCGGAATATTGGACCCAGTTCATCGCGGTTGAGTTGATGGCCGGGAACAACAAGGTGTGCTGCGACGCGTGTACCGAGTGGATCAACAGCAGGCCGTTGACCACCCAGGAACGCGTGTCCAGGACGTTCACCAGGCAGCCGCTGTAGTTTCCTTGCTCCACGCGACACCGGAAGTACTAGCGCGAGTTGTTTTACGAAGATGGATTTGGAAAGGGCAGACCAGCGCATCGCGGAGATCTTAAAGTGGCTTTTTTTACGTTGTAGATGGCAAGCAAGAAGGGCTAACCAGCACGTACGAGAGGATCTTTTGCTCCAGCACGATGAGATTGTTCGAACAGAGCACGCACGTCATAAAGGGGGAGGAGATTCGGTTGATGAAGTTTTTTTCAGCGTTACTGCTGGTTGATGTTTTCGGTGATGTCGGTCCAGGTTTTAATGATTTGGAAGAATATTATACCGATGAAGGCGAAAAAAGTGCCGTGTTCGGTTGAGGTGAGGCCGGAAAAGCGGTGAAAGAACCTGGAGCAAGCTCCATGGAATGTTCGAGCGAGCTGGAGGGCGCTCGAGTTGGCGATAAGCATGACGATGCCCAAGCAATAGAGGAATGTGACGAGTAAGCCGTCGGAGATGAGTTGGCCGACAAATTTGACCCAGATTTCGCGGCACCTTTTGGGAATGTTTTTGAGGTCGCCGGAGAACTCTGGAAGGTGGCCTCCGTGTAGACGGTTTTGACGCGCTGCGTGAGCATCAGGAATTGGTTGTCCAGATGGTCAAGTTGGTCAACGGCGAACGTTCTGCGGTTTGCTTTGGCGTACTGCAGGAAGTAGTTTTGGGTTTGGCCCCGCTTAACTGATTAATGTTTAAAACGCTTTTTTGATTAAACAAATGTAATATAGATTTGGTAAAACTGAACCTGAACACGACTACAATTACACGCTAAATTGCTGCTTCATTTTTTTAATGGGCAATTGTTGCTCCGAGCTGGTTAAACGGCGTTTCTGTGGTAGTGGTATCAGAAGTGTATTCGATTCCACTGGCTCGGCAGCGGCAATTCTTAGCGTTGATTATCTCGGCGATTCACTTAACCCTCTCGTAGTTGTAGATGGTTCCTCGCGAGAGCTTGTCCGAGATCTGACGGTTCAGGTCGAATATCATCAGATGGCCAGCCGCGGCCACTGCCTGCCGAAAATCACACTGCTCGGCGTCGGCCAGGCCGTCTTCGATCGGCGACGACGTCCCTGATATCACCGGCTGGTTGTGGATGCCGGGCCATCGTGTGTTGCACAAAGAATTCATGCCGATTAGGTTTGCGTACTCGTCAATGTCCTGGCAGCTGAGATTGCCCGTTATTCCCTGATGATTTTTAATGAATCGTTTTTAGATTTAGCGAGATTATTAAAGTATCGACTTGTTTACCTGAAGAGCAATCGGGATGTCGGTGCAGCCGTTGAGCGCGTTGATGCAATCGACCCACTCGTAGTTGTAGATGGTTACCCGCGGGTCGTCCACCGCCACTACCAACCCGCCCTCCGGGTTGAAGGTCTCGAGCAACTAGTTCAGATTCCGACAAGGTTTCGTTCTCCGAGTCATCCGCCATGTCGTGTGAACACGACACTGAACACGTGCTGGTATACCTGGCGAAACTCGGGCATGGGCAGTAGGTCTAACCGGAAGTCGTGCATGACCTCGGAGAAGATCAGCCAGTTCGGCGTCTAAAAAGTGTTCAAACAAAAAGAAGGGCGAGAATATCATTTTGGCTGTCGAGTGGCGCCGGGCTCGCAGCGACAGAGCACGTTTGAGCTTTCACTGTTGGGAAGTCCTTTACCACTGGGCGGTGGCGACGACGGTCCGTCCGTATTGGTGGCCGAGCAGATGAGCGGTGGCGTACCCGGCGAGGCTTGTGTGGGTCCACCATGAACCGTTGCGCGATCCGCTGCAGGACATTTTGATTGCAAAGCGTGTTCAGGGCCAGCTGGTTGAGCAGGTTTTCTGATTCTGATCGTTGTCGGGGTGCTGCCTCCTCCTCCGCCACTCGAGTTCGAGTTTGAGCTGCTTCTGGCCGAGATGCTACTTGCGGCACTACTTTACGAGCTCCCCTGCTATTTCCACCGGAATACTTCTGCTCGGCCTTCTCGCGGCACTGCTTGTGCCCGTACTTGTAGCGGTCGCGGCCGTGGATGCAAAACAACCGATTCAACAGGCCAGCTTGAGTGATTGTTCGTCCAACTAACTGATTAGATTGTTCGTCTGGATGACGTTCGTCGTCACCGATGTGATGACCATCCGCGTGCTAGACAAGGACGACGTAGGAACCGTATTGTTGGCCGCTGCCGCTACCGTAGACTTGAGCGCCGTGACCGTAAAACTTTTGGTGTGTTGGAGGAGTTTCCGACTTGATTCATTCCTGCCAGGCTAAGATTTAAGAGTGACTGCTGCAAAACCTGCACGTTCTGTTTTGACGGTCGAATCATAGACTGGAAAAAAATAATAAAATCAGCGCACCAAACTCATCCGAAGACCATAAAACTTACCAAGCGTCTATCCGCCACCGGATAACATCATTCGGCGAACAATTCTCTGTCGGCTCGGGATCTTCACAAGGACTACCACTACTGTAAAAAGGAGCCCGAATCGTCGGATTCAGAATCTACTCCAGGGATCGGTTTCGGCTTAGCTTTTTCAACAATTAGCTCATCCGCAACCGGAATCAGCGGCACGGCCTCAAACTGGACCAACTCCTCAACCTTGTCCAGGATCTTGTCCACCTATCGGTGGCAGTTTCTTCAGCTATGGAACAACTGGAGCCGGAGCTTCAATCGGTTCAGGAACTTTCTCGCAGCCGACGTCCTCCTCCTTCATGGCGACTGTTGGTTGTCCTTTCTGCACGAGAAACTTCGAAAGGACCATTTCCTTTAGACCTTGATCGCGATCGACAGAGAACTTGGCCTACACAGCCGACGGGATTCCATGAGTTCGATTCTGGTAATCCGGTAAAAGAAAATTCGGCCTCCGTCAGCCACTTTTACCACGTGTTTATTTGGTTTTGTTTTGCTCTTCCACTGCTCGAATCGAATTTCAGCAAGACCTGTCATTTGGTTGCTGTCAAACTCATTCGAGCAGTTGGACAGCTCACATCGCGCGATTTTTCTACATCGCGCCCGCATCGCGATGAAATCGTGCCAGATCGCGCTCATTCTTGGCAATCGTGGCAGATCGCGTTCATCGAAGGTCATCGCAGTTGAATCGCGAGCTCATCTCGGGAGTGTCATCCCCCTCGAATCAAACTTTGTTGCAAATTACTTTGTGGACAGTACTTTGGGGGATGAATTAAAAAATATTTCGATAGTACCCGTAGTTTTGAAGATACTAAAATGTCTGTAACAAAAATCTGGGTGCAAAAGCTCTGGTTGATGTGCACCGTTAAATGCAATTTGATGTAAATTTGCAACAAATTATACGTAAAAACATGATTTTACATGTGATTCAACCGTTTACGTCGCATCTCAAGTTTACATCAACAGTGTTTACATGTAATTCGTTTTTTCCGTGTCGAGTAAATTTACATATTTTTTTCTGTGTACCCAAAAACACGTCATATAATCGCCGGAATCCACGCACTCCATAGCTCCGACTCTCTTCTTCGGTAGAATAACGGTTCCCGGCAGGCAATACGGCAGATTTTGCCATCGAACCTCTCGCCGGCACCACCGTTTTCGGCAGTGTACCACGGGCCTCGGTTCCATCTAGACGGCTTGAAACCAGAGACGCATCGAGCTCTACAGGCTCAATAAAAACTCTTTACCTGCTCTGTATGGTAGAACAGAGCTAAGCTCTGTATGCAGCGAACAGAGCCAGCTATGTATGGGGAAAAATAATATTGAATTGCATATATCTCAAAAACGATAAGTTTTAGAAAGTTGACATGTTCTAGAATGTTGCTGGTACCAAAAGGTTCTATATTATTCTCTTAGGCTGGATTTTCATGGATCATGCAACGACATCGTAAGCACGAGCATCGAAATTTTTACGATGCTCTTGGATGGCGTTATGACTTAGCTATGACACAAACCTAAATAACGGGCAGACCGCCATTTTGCCCGCAAGCGTTTCAAGAAGGAACGGTAGAAAATGGGAGAGAAACGCTTGGGGAAACGTCAACACAAAGCAACACGTGCACGGAAAAACCAAAGATAAAAATTTTAGACAAGTGCAGGGGAACTTTGAATTTAGAACCATGCAAAATTTATTTCCGGATAGAACAAAATAATAATAATATTAATAATGTTTAGCAGCATTTAGTAGAGCACGACAAAATAGACAAAATAGACCAAAATAAGACCGGCGAGAACGGGAAGTATTTAATTATAGAACGAAAAATCAAAGTATGCTATTTGAAGGGACTGAAAATTAATTGATAGATGGAGCCATATTGATATTGAGAAAATTGACAGCCAGAGAGTCAACTGTACAAACATGGGGTGAATTGAAATTCAGAAATTCAGAAATTCAGAAATTCAGAAATTCAGAAATTCAGAAATTCAGAAATTCAGAAATTCAGAAATTCAGAAATTCAGAAATTCAGAAATTCAGAAATTCAGAAATTCAGAAATTCAGAAATTCAGAAATTCAGAAATTTAGAAATTCAGATATTCAGAAATTCAGAAATTCAGAAATTCAGAAATTCAGAAATTGAAAAATTCAGAAATTTAGAAATTCAGAAATTCAGAAATTCAGAAATTCAGAAATTCAGAAATTCTGAAATTCTGAAATTCTGAAATTCTGAAATTCAGAAATTCAGAAATTCAGAAATTCAGAAATTCAGAAATTCAGAAATTCAGAAATTCAGAAATTCAGAAATTCAGAAATTCTGAAATTCTGAAATTCTGAAATTCAGAAATTCAGAAATTCAGAAATTCAGAAATTGAAAAATTCAGAAATTCAGAAATTCAGAAATTCAGAAATTCTGAAATTCAGAAATTCAGAAATTCAGAAATTCAGAAATTCAGAAATTCAGAAATTCAGAAATTCAGAAATTCAGAAATTCTGAAATTCTGAAATTCTGAAATTCAGAAATTCAGAAATTCAGAAATTCAGAAATTCAGAAATTTTGAAATTAAGAAATTTCTTAATTTCTTAATTTCTTAATTTCTTAATTTCTTAATTTCTTAATTTCTTAATTTCTTAATTTCTTAATTTCTTAATTTCTTAATTTCTTAATTTCTTAATTTCTTAATTTCTTAATTTCTTAATTTCTTAATTTCTTAATTTCTTAATTTCTTAATTTCTTAATTTCTTAATTTCTTAATTTCTTAATTTCTTAATTTTTTAATTTCTTAATTTCTTAATTTCTTAATTTCTTAATTTCTTAATTTCTTAATTTCTTAATTTCTTAATTTCTTAATTTCTTAATTTCTTAATTTCTTAATTTCTTGATTTCCTAATTTCTTAATTTCTTAATTTCTTAATTTCTTAATTTCTTAATTTCTTGATTTCTTAATTTCTTAATTTCTTAATTTCTTAATTTCTTAATTTCTTAATTTCTTAATTTCTTAATTTCTTAATTTCTTAATTTCTTGATTTCTTAATTTCTTAATTTCTTAATTTCTTTCTTTATTTCTTTATTTCTTTATTTCTTTTTTTCTTTATTTCTTTATTTCTTTATTTCTTTATTTCTTTATTTCTTTATTTCTTTATTTCTTTATTTCTTTATTTCTTTATTTCTTTATTTCTTTATTTCTTTATTTATTTATTTCTTTATTTCTTTATTTCTTTATTTCTTTATTTCTTTATTTCTTTATTTCTTTATTTCTTTATTTCTTTATTTCTTTATTTCTTTATTTCTTTATTCATGTTTTTCCGAATTTCTTATTTTCGTAGTTTCTTAATTTAATCTAAATTATAGAATTTGTTTTCTCTCTCTCTCTCTCTCTCTCTCTCTCTCTCTCTCTCTCTCTCTCTCTCTCTCTCTCTCATATGTCTTCCAAAAATGAGGTGGGGGGGGAGGGGGCTTCCACCCGAATGTACCTGCCCTGGTTTGGGGGCTGTCCAAAATATGTCAACTACCGCTTCGGTTTTTAAGAATTTGACGGTTTTAGCTTCAACTCTAGCTACGAAAATCACCCAACTCCGATAACTTAAATCACGACTACACATTCCTGCTTTCATAAATAACATCAATTCCATTCCATTACTTGCTTTTCTTCTTAATTTCTCCCACCCTTCTAACCTTCAACCAGAACTATGATGCAATTATTATATCTTTATTCCATAAAAATAAATATGAAAAAAAATCTAATTTTTTCCATGTTTTCAACTTTCCGTGCATGGTAAACCGTACACACTTTGATCTAGCGTACTGTTTAAAAATGTTCTATGTATATGGGAAACACTCGTATCATAGGTGACAATCAACATTTTCCTTGAATTACATACATTTCATGCTGTGAAATAAAATCAAAATTCTTTCTTGTTATTTGAAAACGTAAAAACCCACTTTAAAATAATTTGAGGTAGCCTATCGCCTCTTTTCAAAACTTTGTCGACATCAACATCAGCCGATTCCATTGTTGCCATTTTGGCATCGGAAAAATCTCATGTGTTTGCCACAAAACGCTTGAAACGCTTGCCTGCTTGAAATATTCACGGAAATATTTCACAGCGTTATTTGGTTTGTGTCCATGGTGTCGCGGCAGCATTATGGCTGACAGGACAGGCATCGAACTGCGATGCACTGACATTTTAGCAAAGCATGGTAGTGACTATGCTTTCGATGTCGGTCATCTTACGATGCTCGTGCATCGAAAATCAAAAGTCGGAAAAACACATTTTCGGGGCTTTCCGGCAATTAGTATTTGTTTTTATTGTTCGTACTGCCATGAACAATCAATCTAAACTATTTTACCACTTAACTTGGTCGAAAAATATGAGTTTTCGACCAAATTTAACCACGAGCATCGAAAGCCGCTTTCGATGTCGGTCATCGAAAAATCCATGAAAATCCACCCTTAGACGTCATTACAATTTGATTGATTTTAGTTGTGCAAAACAAGTAAAAACTATTTATTTTCTAAGATACAAGATATAGAATATTTTTGTTTTCGACAAAGTTGCTTAACTACCAAAAATGAACAACTCTCTCGAAGAAACCAAAGCTCTATCTTCAATAGATACCGAAATAAAAATAAAAACTATTTTTATAATAAATACTGCTTGCGACAAACACAAAGCGACCGCGTCGTAGGCACAGGTAATATGAAGCATGTTTGGTAGAGATCGTCTGAAGTGAAAACTAGTATAGCAGAGTGTCCATAGAGAGTTTTTATGTTAAATGCTCTCGTCTGGATGGTTGAAGGAAATTCCAGATAAAATTATACAAATTTATAAAATTATATTCTTTTTATTGTTTTATTGTGTATATTGGAAACAATAAAATTATTTTACAGCTATTTTTATGTTTGTCTTGACAAAACAAATGTTCAACAAATTAAGATAAAAACTATTTTAAATATGCAAGTTAAAAAAATCAAAACTAAAGCTTCTTACAATTATTTAAATTTTATAAAAAGAAAATCAATTAACATCTCAACAGAAAAAAAACTATATTTTTCTTATTTTTTTAAGCAAGATAACCATTAGAAAGTTTCAATTAAATAGCAAACCACATTTTTTCTTTATTTCACAAGCAAGGAAATCAGTGAAGAGTTTTTAGCTCTAAATGCTCTCTATGGAAATTGGCCATTTTATTACCTGTATTCTAAATATGTTTTTATTTTTTCTAGCAGAGGAAAACAGTGAAGAGTTTTTAGCTCTAAATGCTCTCTTTGGAAAATTACCATTTTATTACCATTTTTTTAAAGCAATCGAAATTAAATTAAAAAAAACATTTCCTTTAATTTATTTTCAAGCAAGGAAAACAGAAATAGGAATCAAATGGCCAATTCCCATAGAGAGCATTTAGAGCTAAAAACTCTTTACTGTTTTCCTCTGCTTGAAAAATAAAAAAATATTTAGAATACAGATAATAAAATGGCGAATTTCCATAGAGAGCATTTAGGGCTAAAAACTCTTCACTGTTTTCCTGTGCTAGAAAAAATTTAAAAAAATATTTAGAATACAGGTAATAAAATGGCAAATTTCCATAGAGAGCATTTAGAGCTAAAAACTCTTCACTGTTTTCCTCTGCTTGAAAAAATAAAAAATATTTAGAATACAGGTAATAAAATGGCTAATTTCCATAGAGAGCATTTAGAGCTAAAAACTCTTCACTGTTTTCCTCTGCTTGAAAAATAAAAAAAATATTTAGAATACAGGTAATAAAATGGCAAATTTCAATAGAGAGCATTTAGAGCTAAAAACTCTTCACTGTTTTCCTCTGCTTGAAAAATAAAAAAAAATATTTTGAATACAGGTAATAAAAGGGCAAATTTCAAAAGAGAGCATTTAGAGCTAAAAACTCTTCACTGGTTTCCTTGCTTGTGAAATAAAGAAAAAATGTGGTTTGCTATTTAATTGAAACTTTCTAATGGTTATCTTCCTTAAAAAAATAAAAAAAATATAGTTTTTTTCTGTTGAGATGTTAATTGATTTTCTTTTTATAAAATTTAAATAATTGTAAGAAGCTTTAGTTTTTATTTTTTTAACTTGCATATTTAAAATAGTTTTTATCTTAATTTGTTGAACATTTGTTTTGTCAAGACAAACAAAAAAATAGCTGTAAAATAATTTTATTGTTTCCAATATTAATTACTTACCGGTACAATAAAAGGAATATAATTTTATAAATTTGTATAATTTTATTTGGAATTTCTTTCAACCATCCAGACGAGAGCATTTAACATAAAAACTCTCTATGGACACTCTGCTATACTAGTTTTCACTTCAGACGATCTCTACCAAACATGCTTCATATTACCTGTGCCTACGACGCGGTCGCTTTGTGTTTGTCGCAAGCAGTATTTATTATAAAAATAGTTTTTATTTTTTATTTCAGTATCTATTGAAGATAGAGAGTCCGTTTTGCGATGCCTGTCCGTCGGGTCGCATGTTTTTTCGCGTCGTTCGTCGTCGGTGAGTTTGTCGGGTGAGTGCGCGCGTGTGTGTGTGAAGGTGCGGCTGGCTCTGGTTGAAAAATGACAGTTGAGCCAGTTCGTTTTGCGATGCCTGTCCGTCGGGTCGCATGTTTTTTCGCGTCGTTCGTCGTCGGTGAGTTTGTCGGGTGCGCGTGTGTGTGTGAAGGTGCGGCTGGCTCTGGTTGAAAAATGACAGTTGAGCCAGTCCGTTTTGCGATGCCTGTCCGTCGGGTCGCATGTTTTTTCGCGTCGTTTGTCGTCGGTGAGTTTGTCGGGTGAGTGCGCGCGTGTGTGTGTGAAGGTGCGGCTGGTTCTGGTTGAAAAAATAACAGTTGAGCCAGTCCGTTTTGCGATGCCTGTCCGTCGGGTCGCATGTTTTTTCGCGTCGTTCGTCGTCGGTGAGTTTGTCGGGTGAGTGCGTGCGTGTGTGTGTGTGAATGTGCGGCTTGCTCTGGTTGTCACGATGACAGTTGAGGCAGTCCGTTTTGTGGTTACCTGTACCCTCCTTTCTATTGACGTGGCTTTTTTTCTTCTTGGTTAGATTGTAAAGTTCAAATATCGCGATCGTCTTTTTCGTTAGTCAGTCGGGTTTCTTTGTTCTATGATTCGCGATTGTTCCATGGGAAGATTCGTTCTTAATTGCGTTAGCATAATATAAATTATATTTGACCTTTCGTTTCCCGCGAAATCACCTTTTAGCATTATAGCTCGTAAAGCACGGTGACAAATATTGTTTCAACGCGATTGTTCAAGTCCTTCAGATAACTCATAACTCATCAGTAATTAATTGGTCGCTCATCTTATAAAAACTTAAAAGTATAAATAGTCTCAGGTCAACTCTACGTAAATTTGTTACGCTGAGTATAATATTTCACCTTTTAATTACACACAATTATGATTCTATCTTTCCACAGCCGGCTGTCTAAGATTAAATCATTTGTGCAAGGACAACCATGGGTGGTCTCTCATGCTCATGCTCATGCTCATGCTCATTTCAGTATCTATTGAAGATAGAGCTTTGGTTTCTTCGAGAGAGTTGTTCATTTTTGGTAGTTAAGCAACTTTGTCGAAAACAAAAATATTCTATATCTTGTATCTTAGAAAATAAATAGTTTTTACTTGTTTTGCACAACTAAAATCAATCAAATTGTAATGACGTCTAAGAGAATAATATAGAACCTTTTGGTACCAGCAACATTCTAGAACATGTCAACTTTCTAAAACTTATCGTTTTTGAGATATATGCAATTCAATATTATTTTTCCCCAATCAGAGCTGGCTCTGTTCGCTGCATACAGAGCTTAGCTATGCACCTGTTCAGTAGTAGGTGGAGCCTCATCAAACTAGGGGGTTCGGTCCACCTGATGCCAACGTGATTTGAGTTCTGGTTCATCCACTCCCCGACCTAAAAAGTACTGTTCCGGTGGTTCGAAGCAACTTAGTTTGTAAACGCGATCGTCTTTCTTTTCCTCCGGGATCTCTCGTTCCGTCGACCCAGTCCAAGGTCCAAACAAATTCAGACGGCTCTATTGGTTCGGATTTCACCGCGAGCTGCCACTGAGCGGCAAGGTTACTCTAAGGTTCTTGACTGAGCGGGCCCGGAGCGGTATTGCAGTTGGGTCACCGTGATGGCCAAAAAAGGTTCCCGAGCTTCTTTACGAACAAAAAGCCGAACATAAACAAATCTGTGAAAGTAAATATTTACATTCAAGCAGTGTTGCGAAAAAAGCAGATTTTGCGGCAAAACCGAGGAACCGTGAATTCAGTGATTCACGGGATTCACGGTAGAACCGATTTTCAAACAGATTTTTCCTCCCAGTGTCTTGTCGTGTCGTCGGTAATATCCTTTCAGCACTACTGATTATAGGCTTTGACGATCTAGTGGTGTTTCCCTTATCAACAGCATGTATGAATGCGCTGAAAAGATAAAACACCATGATCGCTAAAACTAGATCAGTTGCGAATAGGTAACAGTCATTGGCCACCAACGGCGTCCGCCATGTCAGTTTGTAGACCTCGATTTCAAGGGACGGGAATGTTAGTTAGCGCAGGTTGCTACTAGGGCAGCTGATTTACTCTGTGCTTACACCCCACGAGCGCCAGGAACCTGAAAACTTGTTAGTAGGATAGGGTGTTTGGTCAGGCTTCATCATAGAAGAGTATGATGCGACCCAAAATCATAGTGTTTGTTGAACGGTATTATGTATTATTCTCAAGGCAAGCAATCGGATGCTGCGGATGAGACATTTCCCGTTTATCGGTTGTTAAATTTTAAATGAATGGTTTAGTCTTAGACAGCCGGCTGTGGAAAGATAGAACCAAAATCATTTGTAATGAAAACTGAAGGGTTAAACAATGTAATTTTTAACTTGAGATGATTTCACGAATTTTAAATGATTGATGTTTAGTGAGGTACTGATTAACTTTGCGAACGACGAGTTACGATTTTTATCGAGATGAAATGGTATGATAGGGTTTTGTTGTTGTTGCACGCCACGACGGACACGAAAAATCTTGCAACCCGACGGAAAGGCATCACAAATCGGACTGGCTAGCTGTCATCGGGACAACCAGAGCACCTTAAAACACACACGCACGCGAAAAATCTTGCGACCCGACGGAAAGGCATCGCAAATCGGACTCTGCACAATCCTGTTTTTTTCACTTTGTAAACAAACACGACCATCCGCTCGCACTGATGAAACATAATTGAAAGATTTCCCCCCGTCCAGCGCGTCCTTTCACTCAATATTTGCATGCACAATCCTGTTTTTTTTTTTCACTTTGTAAACAAACACGACCATCCGCTCGCACTGATGGAACATAATTGAATGATTTTCCTCCGTCCAGCGAGTCCCTTCACTCAATATTTGCATGCACAATCCTGTTTTTTCACTTTGTAAACAAACACGACCATCCACTCGCACTGATGGAACATAATTCCATTCATAGTATTTTTAAGGAGCCGACAAACCATGAAAGTAATTTTTGAGGCCCGAGTTAAGTTGTATGATGATCTGCATTGCACTACCCTTTTTATTGGTTCCTGTTCGCACGCTCAAGACTAGCGAAGCTGTTTGCACTGTCACTCGACTATACTTGACTATACTGAGTTCGATCGACAAGCCCCCATCTGCCTTGTAGAAACGAACGCAACGTTGGCAACGACGCAACGGCTCGAAAGCGCGCCGACCGGTTGTGCTGCAGTGAAGAGATCGCGTCAAGTCGCGATTCAAACTTTGTAATGTATAGTTTGGTTTTAATTAATTGTTTCAACTACAAGAGAACAGAGGTTTTCCAGGGCAAGAAAGTTTTGATTTCTAGAGCAAACAAAGTGAGTTACGCGACCTACCAAGGCGGAACGCTATCTCCGATACAGTCCTCCCAAAATCGTAATTATCCAACCAAGACAACCAAGATTGGGGCTACAGTCTGAATAGAGACTGCAGGTTTTAGAGCACTTGAAAGCTTGAAATTCTTCAATCGATTCTCTGTTTTTGTTAATCTGTGCCTATTTTATCCGAGACTAATAAAAAATATCCAAACATTGTACAGTAACGACGCTAAGACAATTTGCCTAATTTGCCCTATATGTCCCGATGCACCCCAGATGAAGGTAGTTGAAATCTTCATTTAAATCAATTGATTAAGGCTCTCGAAGGCATCATTCCCGATCGGCCATGTTTATTTTTGAAAAAAAAAATTCAAATCTTGATTAAGAATTTATCAATCAAAATATGGTTTTCTTTATGTTGTTTGTAGAAGAATGTTAGTGATTAATTTTTCATTTCAATTTACCATTTCTGAAACCCTGAATTCAGAAACATCATTGACAGTAATTGCCCCAAGAGTGAAGGATGTGGAAATCTGCGCTGTCTTCAGCAGCAAGTCTGCGCACAATTTGCCCTTATGGCAACCACGACGACGAGTTCTCCTTCCTTGACGACTCGTCGGTGTTTTACAAGAAAAATAAACGTTAGTTAGTCTAAACCAGGGTTGCGAATGAGCGAGCGCTCACGGAAGGCGTGCTCGCTCCAGCTGGAGCGTGAGTTTTTATCAGGTAGCTCGTGCTCGCTCACGCTCACCGGAGCGTTTTGCGCTCACGTGAGCTGGTGAGCCAAAGTAGGTAGTTGTTTTTCCCTGTTGAAGCATCTGCCTGTTTGAAACGAAGTTTCTAGAACTATCTCAGCACAGGCAGCAAAAACAAACAAGAAAGTGGTCAAACAAACAAAAGTAAGCAATAAAATGGATGTAGTCGGCGAACCCAAATATACGTTCTATTTAAATTCAGAATTAGCCAAGGGGTAGAATGATTTACTCTTGAGTGTGCTAACAAAGAGCTAACTCATTCTTAATGTGAAAAATCATTGACGTGAAGAGATGCACTGATATGTATAAAAAATTGTATTAATTGACAAATGTTTATTTTAAGTTGTTAGAATCCGGAGTTTTGACTCAAGGTGGTTTTAAAAACACCAAAAAAATAAAATCCACCCTTTATGTGCTAAAACGTAACAATGACAATTTATATTATTTCATTCAAATGGGTTATTTCAAACACTAGCAATTTGGAGGCTTTTTGTAAAAAGATAAATGTTTCAACAATTTTACCCTATTTTCTAGAATGAGAATGATTAACTTAATAAAAATGATCATCCGTTTCCAAGCACTGAACGATTTATTAAATGGTATGACTTTTGATTAATGGTTGCTCATTCTGATCCGTACGCTGGAATGGTAGCCAACAAACTGTTTAGGTACATAAAATAGTTTAATTTTATATTTTAATCAACCAAGCATATAACATAGAATCAAACTTACCCCAGCATAAATCTTCTTGAATTATTTCATTGTTTTTTAAGTTTCTCTAAGCGAAAAATGAGCGCGAGCGCGAGCGTGGGGCAAACGCGAGCTGAAAAAATCGGAGCAAACGTGAGCGCGGGCAAACGTGAGCTAGCTCGCGCAGCGCTCCTCCTCACGAATGAGCGAAAAGTGAGCGCTCACGAGCGTGTGAGCGCGTGAGGAACGCAACACTGGTCTAAACTCTAAACGGAATAGAAGGTTCGGTTGTTGGAAAGAAAAACCACGTGGTTTTCATTGTTCGCACAGTGGAAAAGTTTTGAAGAGACTATTGTTTGTCTGTGCTATTATTTTCCGATCCGGAAGTGAACAAAATAGCGGATAAGTTTGCCATAACGAAGTTGAATGCCCGAAACTGGTCAACGTGAAGCATTTGCATCGAAGCGTTGCTATCACGGGAAGATGTTTGGTCCGTCGTCATGGACGCAATCCAAACCGCAGCAAGCAGGAAGTCGGAGTGGGACGCGCAGGGCCGGAGAGTGCGATCAACGATTTTACTGCTGATAGAGGGCAACCAGTTCTCGATCGTAAAGGGAAGTGCACACGCCAAGGAAGTGTACGATAAGTTGAAGGCGTACCATCTGAAGACGACACGGTCTTTTCGAGTAAGAGGTTGTGTTCGAAAAACCCCGCAGAAAGTGGTGAGCTTGGACCTGGCCATCGAAGCCCGGGTATGTATGTTGCTCCGCAGTCTCCCGGCCAGTTTCGATCATATAGTGGCGACGCTGGATCTTCAGTCGGACGATGACCTGACGTTGGATACGGTGAAGTCCAAGCTGTCGGATGAGTACTATCGTCAGCAGGAGCGCGATGGCGGTGCTGAAGGTGAGAAGGCGATGCGGTCGACCGAGCAAAAGTGTGAAAACGTGGGCTATCATTGCAACAAGCCCGGCCATCTTAAGCGCCATTGTCGTTCGGGTTAGAAGAAAAGAGACGCCGCCAAGATGGAGGACGAAACTGACAAAGCAAAAGCAGCACCCAGTGAAACAAAAATGGTGGCATTCATGGTCGATGCCGATCAACCCAAGTAACATTTTTCTTCAGGAGTTCTACAAGAGCTCATCAAGATAGCTACAGCATAGCAGTTTGGACCGCGGTAAGATAAAATTCTCTTCAAAACTTCTTCAGGAGTTTGGAAGAGTACTGGAAGAGAGTTTTATCCTACCGCGGTCCAAACTGCTATGCTGTAGCTATCTTGAAGAGCTCTTGTAGAACTCCTGGGAAAAAATGTTACTTGGGAAGTCATACGATCGTTCAATGTTTCCTTCACTGCAGGAGTTCACTGGCGGCTGGATTACGATGGCGGATGGGAATAGAACACAAAATCTCGGCGAAAAAAGTGTCACGTTGTTGGAGCTAGAACGGTCGAATAGTGTTGTTCAAGCAATCGCAATAGAGGGCTTTGGAGCTGCCTGGAATGGTAAAAAGTTTCAGTTGCAAACTTGTTGTCGCTTTACTATACACGATGTCTAGGATTTCTTGCTCGATCTTCGGAGCGTCGGCGAGGGCTTCAAAATTGATCGGCTGAACAGCTTGGAGAGCATCGATTCTTGACAGAAAATCAGCAGTTACGTTTTCGTGGCCAACCACGTGTCGAAGGTCAGTTGTGATTTGCCCGATGTAGTCCAGCTGACGAGCTGGCGATAGCTTGCTTTGTCGAGCTTTTGCTGAAACACGAAATTTATCGGCACATGATCCGTGTAGATGTGGCACCTCCGTCCTTCAAGCATGAACTTGAAGTGCTTCACCACGAGGAAAATCGCGGTAAGCTCGCGATCGTATGTGCTATATGTGCCGTCGATAAAAGTTGATCATGGGCAAAAATTTCCGATTAGTTTATTTATTTTACCGCCTTTATCTTAAATGCCCAGGCTATATAACCTTAAAACTAGTTTTGAATAGTACAAATCAGAAAATTGGATGGAAACAAGACCACATCTCTAACTTCCAAATGTACGTAAATTTGCTGTTATTCTTTATTTTTCAACAGCAGCTTATTCAGTCTATCCAGGCCAGGTTACACATGTCGCAATTCTGAATATTTTTTAATTTATCACAATTTAGAGCCAAATTAGTGCTATCTAGTGCTCTAAGGGCGCATTGAGTGTCGTTCAAATTTCCCTACAAAAAAATAGCAATCACCATACAGCCAATTGCACTATTTTTTTAGAGAAAAAATAGAGTATTATATGCTCGACGAATTTAGTGCTTTTTAAATTTTCATACTAGGGTACGTTATCCATTAGTGGACCCCTTTCATCTTTTATTTGGCATGTTCAGCATCATTTAGAACAATGTTGACTGACATTGAATTGTCCTTTTCACCAAAATAAGTGTTTTGAGTTCGACATCTGAAATCAGTCATGGTCACTAGCATTTTCACAACAAAACTGCATTTATATTTTATGATTGAATTAACCATCCAATCATTTTTTGACTGATTATTTAACTTCAGCAAGTCGAAGTAATGTAAGTTTAAGGATCTTTACTAAAATAAAGCGAAGAAATGCAATTTTCTAGCAAAAATTATGGGGGTCCAATATAGGACAACGAAAATCCAAACTTGTCCAAAAGTGGACCCCTGTTAATTAAACCTTCAAAAATGATGAAAACTGTGTATTCAAGCAAAAGTTTCTCTAAAACATACAATAAATGCTTGTTGTTATCAACCTAAACGCATATTTTTTCAATTATGAGTATAAATAAAGCTGTTTTCATGTTAAAATTACCAATAATGCTGAAGCCGTAAAAATATATAATTAATCAAAACTATAGTTAATTGTACTTAACTGAAGCACCATAATTGCAGTTTGAAATGATATTTTATAATAATAAATCAATAACAAAACATTTTTTTCCAATAAACATTCGTGGTTTTATCAGCAACTGTAAACAATTCTATTGTTTAGTTTCGGTCACCCATTTATGTAATTAATATGGAAAAAATTGCATCAAGATTATTTTTTTTAATTATTTTTATGTTTACAGTGGTTTTTGAGACGTTTTCTCTGATCTTTTTCGGAAATAAATGTGTTTACATGGTGCAGACATGGTTTTTTGTTGTTTAAAGCCAAATTTGTTAACAAAACATATTTGTTTATAATGAAAAGTGAGCAAAATCCATCATTTATTCATTATATCTATCATTAGACCTACACCATGCATCAAAACATCAAATATCCAAGCAAATATCGGTTAAATTTGGTATAAAAATAACAGTTTGCCTATAGTGGACTCGGGTCCACAACAGGATTTTTTTTTCAATTGGCTATTTTTCTGCTCAAAAACAAATAACTGATGGAACAAATAGACAAAATTGTTCAAAAGACTTCAGTTTTCATTGTTTTGTACAAAGGATTATGAAAAAGTGCTTAAAATATTGAAAATTTGTGAAAAATGTGCTTCGGCTCTACTAGGGGGTCCACTAATGGTTAAAATACCCTAACTCCCTTCCTAAATTTTTAACTAAGTTAAATTTGTGCCCTGTTAATAATCTAAGATAAGAAAATCATATAAATATGGCTTAAGTTCGACTATACTATGACTATATACTATGATTTTGACCCACTTTAACAATTTTGAAACTCCGGGAGTTTCGAGTAGGAATCTCGTAATAGAGAACGCCAAGGCAATGCTGTAGAGCGAATAATTTGATTTGATTGATTAAATAATTCATTTAGGTAAAAAAAAACAAAGTATATTTACAATTTCAAGTCAATTGCTGATCACTAGGGTAAGTGAATTTTCACGATTTCAAGTATATGATTTTTTAATTGGAAAGCCATTTGAAAAATTGTTAGCAAAACATAAATATATTAACATAAAATTGTTACAACTTTTACTGAGAAGTGAATGCTACGAATAATTAAATGATGTCAACAAAAATCATTTTAACATTTTTGACGATCAGTGAAATTTCCGTGAATTTTAGAGTTTCACAACTCATGTTTATTTTTTTTAAATTTTAACATAAACTTGCTAAAATGACACTAATAAAATATTGTTTAAAATGTTGAAGGGAATGAGCACTGAGTATTTAATAAGGGCACATAACTTTTGTAAAAAAAAAGTGTATCCCTCTCACATCTTATTATCAAACTGTTATTTGAGTGAAATTGTGTATCCTCAAAAGATATGTGCCCTTTGAAATGTTGGGCTTGAAATTCTGACCCCAAATAATCCAAAATGACGACATGTGTAACTTATCGTGAATGCATTTTTTATGGGAGTTTGTATGGAAATTAGAAATTCACGAACTCTGCCCTTGGGCCACTAAATAGTTAAAACCTTTCACAAATTTTATTTTCGAGCGAGTTGTGGCGCTATAACCACGGCAAATAGTGTCCAGGGCATTCATGGAAATACAATGTCCCATCCCAGAGGGTCCCGGAGTACCAAACCTTCTTAGCATGGTGCTCCCAACGAATACAACCAAAATCTCGGAGCGTATGGTGGTGTGTCCCCACTAGAGCGTCCAATTTCCCGGGGTTACTAATTTCCCAGGAAACGGGAAATTTTCAGCCAATTTCCCGGGAAATCCCGGGAATTCCCGGGAAATTTTGAATTTATTGAAAATTGTTATGATCTTGGTTTTAATTAATATTATGCAACAAAATTGTATAGGACATCACTATTAATGGTTTAAATGAGTGTGAAGATCAATTAACAGCTTGACTGCATGTAAAAAATCATTCGCTACAAGAAATGTATTTTGGTATTTTTTGATGAGAAATATTTTTTTATCAAAACTGTGAGTAAAATTAATCCATAATCCACAATCATAAAATTACTTTTAAACTTGCCTCTGTGACCAGTTTATTGAAATGTGAAAAAAACTAACTAAATCCACCTATGTGGTTGGAGCCTTCCTCACTCATTACCAACAATGGCTGTACACAAATTTCATCTATTTTTTAGATCCGGAATAAAAAAGTACATCAATATCACTTAAGTGGCCATATCTCGAGACAGGGTTGCCAGATCTTCAATTTTTTAGACTCGTTGGAAAGGTCTTTTGATAACCTAACCAACGATGGGTCGGATGGTGGATCCGGACATAGTTTACATACATTTAAGTGAGATCCGGCTTCCAAAAACTACATTAATATCACTTAAGTGGCCATATCTCGAGTCAGGGTTGCCAGATCTTCAATGTTTTAGGCTCGTTGGAAAGATCTTTTGATAACCTAACCAACGATGGGTCGGATGGTGGATCCGGACAGAGTTTACATACATTTAAGTGAGATCCGGTTTCCAAAAAGTACATCAATATCACTTAAGTGACCATATCTCGAGACTTCAATGTTTTAGGCTCGTTGGAAAGGTCTTTTGATAACCTAACCAACGATGGGTCGGATAGTGGATCCGGACATAGTTTACTTACATTTAAGTGAGATCCGGCTTCCAAAAAGTACATCAATATCACTTAAGTGGCCATATCTCGAGACAGGGTTGCCAGATCTTCAATGTTTTAGGCTCGTTGGAAAGGTCTTTTGATAAACTAACCAACGATGGGTTGGATGGTGGATCCGGACAGAGTTTACATACATTTAAGTGAGATCCGGCTTCCAAAAACTACATTAATATCACTTAAGTGGCCATATCTCGAGTCAGGGTTGCCAGATCTTCAATGTTTTAGGCTCGTTGGAAAGATCTTTTGATAACCTAACCAACGATGGGTCGGATGGTGGATCCGGACAGAGTTTACATACATTTAAGTGAGATCCGGTTTCCAAAAAGTACATCAATATCACTTAAGTGACCATATCTCGAGACTTCAATGTTTTAGGCTCGTTGGAAAGGTCTTTTGATAAACTAACCAACGATGGGTTGGATGGTGGATCCGGACATAGTTTACATACATTTAAGTGAGATCCGGCTTCCAAAAAGTACATCAATATCACTTAAGGGGCCATATCTCGAGTCAGGGTTGCCAGATCTTCAATGTTTTAGGCTCGTTAGAAAGGTCTTTTGATAACCTAATCAACGATGGGTCGGATGGTGGATCCGGACATAGTTTACATATATTTAAGTGAGATCCGGCTTCCAAAAAGTACATCAATATCACTTAAGTGGCCATATCTCGAGACAGGGTTGCCAGATCTTCAATGTTTTAGGCTCGTTGGAAAGGTCTTTTGATATCCTATCCAACGATGGGTCGGATGACGGACCCGGACATAGTTTACATACATTTAAGTGAGATCCGGATATATGTGAAAACACATTTTTATACATAACTTTTGAACTACTTATCGAAACTTCAATCTGTATAAAACTCGATCTATGGGACCCTAAACCAAGTCAAATGCAACAAGTTCGGGTCAAATCGGTTCAGCCAGTGCCGAGAAACATGAGCTAGTTTGTTGGTCACATACATACATACACACACACATACACACACGTGCTGGTCTACGACACTGCCGATGGACAAAAAACCGTTGTTGTTACCGCGGGAGTTCCGCAGGGATCCATTCTGGGTTCAGCACTGTGGAACGGAATGTATGACGGAGTGTTGACACTGGGGCTACCCAACGGCGTAGAGATTGGCTTTGCAGACGACATAGTGCTGACGGTAACCGGCGAATTTGTCGAGGAGGTCAAAGTGCTGGCTATGGAGGCAATCGTAATGATCGAGAACTGGATGCTCGACGTGAAGCTGCGGATCGCTCACCACAAGACGGAGATGATACTGGTTAGTAACCACAAAAAGGTGCAGCAGGCCCAGATACACGTTGGGGAACACGTAGTGCACTCGAAGAGAGCGCTCAAGTACCTCGGGGTGATGGTGGATGACCGGCTGAACTTCAACAGTCACGTCGATTACGTTTGCGAGAAGGCGGCGAAGGTGATCATGGCACTGTCGAGGATGATGCCGAACAACGCTGGACCCAGAAGCAGTAGGCGCCGTCTCTTGGCAAGTGTCGCGACGTCCATACTTAGGTACGGCGGACCGGTATGGTGGACGGCGCTGGGGACGAAGCGAAATCGAGCGCTGCTCGACAGAACGCAGAGACTGATGGCCATGCGGGTTGCAAGCGCGTACAGGACCATCTCGTCGGAAGCGGTTGGCGTTATAGCCGGAATGATCCCCATCGGCATCACACTGGAGGAGGACACCGTGCGATACACCCGAAGAGGCACGAGAGGTATCCGGGAAGCTGCGAAAGTCGAATCGCTGGCAAGGTGGCAACGTGAGTGAGACACTACGGAGAAAGGCAGATGGACGCATCGGCTTATCCCGTCCGTATCCGCGTGGGTGAACAGAAGGCACGGAGAGATCACCTTCCACCTCACACAGTTCCTGTCGGGCCATGGCTGCTTCAGGAATTACCTGCACAGGTTCGGACATGCAGAGTCTCCTCTCTGTCCGGACTGCGTCGATTGCGAGGAAACACCGGAGCACGTGGTGTTCGGCTGCCCTCGCTTCGAGGCAGCGCGAAGCGAAATGCTGGCCATTATCGGAGCAGACACCAGCCCGGATAATGTGGTGCGAAGAATGTGCAGCGACATCGCCAAGTGGAATGCGGTCGTCGGAGCGGTGACGCAGATCACTCCGGCTCTCCAGCGGAAATGGAGAGACGATCAGAGGAGGAACGACTAGGAGCCTAGTCGAAAACCCACGAGTGTGGCTGTGAAGGAGAGCACGTTATGATGGTCGGCTCTACCAAATCGGTACACGTCTCGATGGTCACAGGAGTCGAGAACCCACGAGTGTGGCTGTGAAGGAGAGCACGTTATGACGGTTGGCTCTACCAAATCGGTACACGTCTCGATGGTCCAAGGAGAGGGCTGCATATGACTAGCCGATCAAAAGCAACGCGATTCTTGGGCGCGGTTAAACCCTCGCATGGACTCATATGTATGTAGAACAGGAAATGGTTCTAGTACCCGGGATGGATCCTGTAAGTAGAATAGTGCAGAAAATGCAACGCCTCCCCCCCGAAGTTATTCCGAAAGGTGGTCCCGGGAGGAAAAGGGCACGGCGTTCAAGGACTGGTTTAGTGGGCCGGGAAATTCATTGTTTCCCAACCCCACACTACCTGAGAAATTAATTCTCAGGTGTCTGGTAGCAGACAAGGGGTTTCCAGCATCGTGTCAGACTGGTCACTAATCCGGAATTACTTGGAATTTGAGCAAGTAATTCTGTAATTCGGGATTTACTGAGTAATTCCAGAGTAATCCTAGTAATTCCTAATAATCCCAGTAATCCTGGTAATTCCATGATTCTTGTTTGTGAAAAAATACTTCAGAAAATAATAAAATAATAAAAAATAATTGATAAAAAAATAATTTCGATAAACCTTTTATGATTCTTTTTATTGCCTATTAATTTTCATGTAAGAAACCAAAGTTATAGCTAGTACGGGATCATTCGGGTTTTTAGTATGTAATTCAGTAATTCCAGAATTACTCCGCAATTCTACAATAATTCCTGTAATTCAGGAATTACCTAGTAATTCCGTAGTAATTCGAGTAATTCCATAGTTACTCAGTAATTCGTGTATTTCCCATCAATTCAAGTAACTACTAGTAATTCTTTAAAGGTAAATCGGCAGAATGCATTTTGCTTTTCCTTGATGCCTTTTATGGTTGTAAGAAGTACAGAGCGGATTCGGATTGTCTGCAAATTTGGATGCTCTCTAATTCAAAAGTATTCGGATAAAAAACAACTCAAACGTCAAAATCAGTAGTCAAAGTGATGTTGATATTCACCCCATTATTCGATGATTTACAAGTAGGGCGTCAAATTTTCCCGGGTTTTGAGTTTCCCGGAAAACGGAAAAAATATATTATTTATTCCCGGTAATTTTTTGAAAACGTCATAAAATCTATGTTATCTTTATACAGCAATTCCCCACGAAAACAGCATGGATCGGGCTCAACATTTTTCTGGGGGTTCCCTGGCCAAAATAATTTGACCCGTATTTTTTTGTTTGGCCACTAGGGTGACCTACGGCGTGTTAGGGTGGTTTAAAAAATGGCCATTTTCGTCGATTTTCGCAAAAACCACTTTTTTCGAAAAATCATAATTCCTCGCCATTTCAACCGATTTCAATTGTCTTATACGCAAATGAAAGGTGATAAGTTGGCCTTTCAAAGAAAAATAGTAAGAAGTTTCAAAAATCTAGCCTAACATATGAAAAGGGCGTATGAAACTTTAAAATGCCGTTTTGACGGTGTCTGGGCCAAAAAGCCTATGTCTAGAAATATTTTTATCGGATTCCCCGGACATTTATACATAACATACTAAAAAATCGGAGATTGACGAAATTGGCAATAAAACAACTTTTTTCACTAAAACTGCGATAACTTAAAAATTTCAGCGATGGCCTATAGATGTTTGGGTACCAAAATTTTTGTAATTAAAAGACGCAACTTTTGGTATCCAGACATGTATTGGTCATCGCTGAAATTTTGAAGTTATTGCAGTTTTATTGAAAAAAGTTGATTTTTTGCCAATTTCGTCATTCTCCGGTTTGTTGTGCGCGGCGCTTCAAAAAACACGGATTTTATTTTCAAAAAATCATATCTCGGAATCCTGTTAATGAACTCCTCCCATTTTTTAGTCAAAAAAAATCAATTTTTAGTATGTAATGTAAAAATGTCCCGGGAATCCGATAAAAATATTTCTAGATATAGGCTCTTTGGTCCAGACACCGCCAAAACGGCATTTTAAAGTTTCATACGCCCTTTTCATTCGTTAGGCTAGATTTTTGAAACTTCTTATTATTTTTCTTTGAAAGGCCAACTTATCACCTTTCATTTGCGTATAAGGCAATTGAAATCGGTTGAAATGGCGAGGAGTTATGATTTTTCGAAAAAAAGTGGTTTTTGCGGAAATCGACGAAAATGGCAATTTTTCAGACCACCCTAACACGCCGTAGGTCATCCTAATGGCCAAACAAAAAAATACGGGTCTAATTATTTCAGCCAGGGAACCCCCAGAAAAAAATTTAGCCCGATCCGAGCATTTTTTTTTCCATGCTGTTTTCGTGGGGAATTGCTGTATATTTGTTTAGTTTTTAAAATCATAATCGTATTAGCTCAAAACTATTAATATCAATCTAAACAAGGATAGCACTTTTAAATAGTTTTAATTTTTTTATGCTCTTTGTTGTGCTTTGAATTTTAAATGCACTCAAACGCCAAAATCAGCTGTCAAACTGATGTTGATATTTACCCAATTGTTCGATGATTTCCAAGCAGGACGTCCAGTTTTCCCAGGTTTTGAGTTTCCCGGAAAACGGGAAATTTTAGAATTTTAGAATTTTAGAATTTTAGAATTTTAGAATTTTAGAATTTTAGAATTTTAGAATTTTAGAATTTTAGAATTTTAGAATTTTAGAATTTTAGAATTTTAGAATTTTAGAATTTTAGAATTTTAGAATTTTAGAATTTTAGAATTTTAGAATTTTAGAATTTTAGAATTTTAGAATTTTAGAATTTTAGAATTTTAGAATTTTAGAATTTTAGAATTTTAGAATTTTAGAATTTTAGAATTTTAGAATTTTAGAATTTTAGAATTTTAGAATTTTAGAATTTTAGAATTTTAGAATTTTAGAATTTTAAATTTTAAATTTTAGAATTTTAGAATTTTAGAATTTTAGAATTTTAGAATTTTAGAATTTTAGAATTTTAGAATTTTAGAATTTTAGAATTTTAGAATTTTAGAATTTTAGAATTTTAGAATTTTAGAATTTTAGAATTTTAGAATTTTAGAATTTTAGAATTTTAGAATTTTAGAATTTTAGAATTTTAGAATTTTAGAATTTTAGAATTTTAGAATTTTAGAATTTTAGAATTTTAGAATTTTAGAATTTTAGAATTTTAGAATTTTAGAATTTTAGAATTTTAGAATTTTAGAATTTTAGAATTTTAAATTTTAGAATTTTAGAATTTTAAATTTTAGAATTTTAGAATTTTAGAATTTTAAATTTTAGAATTTTAGAATTTTAGAATTTTAGAATTTTAGAATTTTAGAATTTTAGAATTTTAGAATTTTAGAATTTTAGAATTTTAGAATTTTAGAATTTTAGAATTTTAGAATTTTAGAATTTTAGAATTTTAGAATTTTAGAATTTTAAATTTTAGAATTTTAGAATTTTAGAATTTTAGAATTTTAGAATTTTAGAATTTTAGAATTTTAGAATTTTAGAATTTTAGAATTTTAGAATTTTAGAATTTTAGAATTTTAGAATTTTAGAATTTTAGAATTTTAGAATTTTAGAATTTTAGAATTTTAGAATTTTAGAATTTTAGAATTTTAGAATTTTAAATTTTAGAATTTTAGAATTTTAGAATTTTAGAATTTTAGAATTTTAGAATTTTAGAATTTTAGAATTTTAGAATTTTAGAATTTTAGAATTTTAGAATTTTAGAATTTTAGAATTTTAGAATTTTAGAATTTTAGAATTTTAGAATTTTAGAATTTTAGAATTTTAGAATTTTAGAATTTTAGAATTTTAGAATTTTAGAATTTTAGAATTTTAGAATTTTAGAATTTTAGAATTTTAGAATTTTAGAATTTTAGAATTTTAGAATTTTAGAATTTTAGAATTTTAGAATTTTAGAATTTTAGAATTTTAGAATTTTAGAATTTTAGAATTTTAGAATTTTAGAATTTTAGAATTTTAGAATTTTAGAATTTTAGAATTTTAGAATTTTAGAATTTTAGAATTTTAGAATTTTAGAATTTTAGAATTTTAGAATTTTAGAATTTTAGAATTTTAGAATTTTAGAATTTTAGAATTTTAGAATTTTAGAATTTTAGAATTTTAGAATTTTAGAATTTAGAGTACCACGTGAAAGTTTAATATTCAAAAAATCATATCTCGGCCCCAATACAACCAATTTGACTCGTTTTAGAATCGTTGGATCGGCCAACTTCCAGAGAACACGGTGCTCTATGAAGAAATCCGATCCGAGCCCTTTGGCCGGAGATATTCCGGAATTCCGTGGACCAGATCGGGTCCAGGGTAGCCAGGTCATTTTTCTTTCTACAATAATTATCCAAAAAGTTGTAAATAAGTAAACTTTTGTAGTTATTTATTCATCATAAGTCACAGAAAGGTTATTCCAAAGCCTTGGAGCAATTCTGGATAGGATGGACACTTGGTCAATCACCCGGAACCGGTTCCGGGTTCCCGGTTCAATTTGTAGGTATGGCCAACATACTACTTTTGGCAAAATGGGGCATGCGACATGTCAAAGTTCATGAAATTGTGCCACGAGTTCATATCAGCCCATACAAAGTCAATCTGACCCCATGAGGCCACCCGGAACCGGTTCCAGGTTCCCGGTTCCAATCCGTAGGTATGGCCAACATACTACTTTTGGCGAAATGGGGCATGTGACATGTCAAAGTTCATGAAATTGTGCCACGAGTCCATATTAGCCTATACAAAGTCAATCTGACTCCATGTGGCCACCCGGAACCGATTCCGGGTTCCCGGTTCCCATCTGCAGGTATGGCCAACCTACTACTTTTGGCGAAATGGGGCAAGCGACTTGTCAAGGTTCATGAAATTGTGCCACGAGTCCATATCAGCCCATACAAAGTCAATCTGACCCTATGTGGCCACCCGGAACCGGTTCCGGGTTTCCGTTTCCAATCTGTAGGTATGGCCAACATACTACTTTTGGCGAAATGGGGCATGTGACATGTCAAAGTTCGGGATTTGAAAGCCCTCGTTCTCATCACTACACACAGGACCAGGGTGACCCGGTAAAGCAGGAGAAGTTGGGTGAGCCGGCGATACAGTTGCACATTGCTAAACACATTCCCCATCTACAAAATGTGACAGATCATTTTTCGACGTATGACGTTACACCTGCAAGTTTAGTAGTGAAAAAGAGGTTCCGCAGAAAAATCAAGATGATGATTTTTTGAAATCCCATCTTTTGTGCGCGAGAGAAGAGAGCCACGGTCCCTTCCGATTTTTTCTCGAATCATACTAAAATTTCATTTATTTTTTGGAGAAACCCTGTTTGGTTCTCTCAAAACAATGTTAGAAAAAAACACATTTTGAATTTTTCTTGAAACTGTGACTCTTGCTAGGACTCTTTGAACCTTTACATAAAAACATATACAATTGTAATGTTATATAAAATGTTACAATTTAGATCACGCCCCCACTTTTGTAGTGTTTACTAACGACGCTCATGAATAACGACGAAGCTGTCAACGATAACGGCACGTAGCCAAGTTGCCGCCAAAAAGATTTCAAACAACAGGAAGCCGAAGGGTATCTCGTTCCGCGAGTTCGAAGATTCGTCAAAAAACTCTCGCGACCAACCGTCTACTGCGAACAAAACGGACTTCCCTCCTCTCAGCCCTGGCTCAACGATGGATACGTCACCGCAGTAAACAGCAGACCATCTGTTGTACTCCCGGGACGCACCAACATAAGCAGTAAGGTTGACCCCTCCTCCCTCGAAATAACCGCGCCATCCCGTTCCCGTGTCGCCCGACGTATTCGTTCCGGCCAAAGTCGTCCCGGCGTTGTTTTCGGCTCAGGAAACGGGGTCTTCCGAAATCTGCCCTCAGGCAAGTACTTTAGTTTCTTCGAACATCCATCGCCGTTCCCTGATGCGTTCTCGACTTTTAGTGCCTCTGGAGCGACAGACGCACCGACAACATCTACCGATTGCTGTTTTCCTTCCGACGACGACGTTCCGACTCTCGCTGTACCACCAGAAGCCTTGACGAGTTGCAGCTACCTCTGCGGCGATTCTTCTCGAACAATGGCGGATACCGTTTTGACCACGTCCTTCGACTGCTGTTACACTGCTGACCCGGGACGCACGAACACAGGCATTATGGAAGATTCCCGTCCCTCCATCACGGTCGCGCCAACGCACTGCTGCCTTATCATCAATTGTACGTGCCATCAAAGACGTCCCGGCCCCGTGCTTGGATGTGGACGTGGAATCTTCCGAATGCCGACTACAGGCAAGTACCAACACGCTTTTCGTTTTTGTAACGACCCGACGCCCTGTGTTCGGCTCAAGAGAAGGGGTCTTCCAGCATGCACTCTCAGGCATGTATCATGGCTTTCCCGTCCAATCGCCGTCTCCTGTTGCTTCCCAACCTTTCAGCTGCAGCCAGCCACCCCGTCTGGCTTTACACGCGTCGCCCACAGCTGCTCAGCAATGTCATCTGTACTATCAAAACGCCGGAGGCATGAACGGTACAATAAGCGATTACCTACACGCTAGTTCAGGGGAATGCTACGATTTCATTGCGCTGACGGAGACCTGGCTGAAGGATCACACGCTCTCCGCTCACATCTTCGGACCTGAATATGAAACCTTCCGTTGTAATCGCGGGCCGGATAACAGCAAGAAAACTGAGGGTGGCGGAGTTCTCATCGCCGCACGCAAAAGCTTCAAGCCTCGTCGGATTCATCAGGACAACTGGAAGACGGTGGAGCAAGTATGGGTTTCGCTGAAGCTATCGGATCGTGTGCTGTATCTCTGCGCGGTTTACTTCCCACCGGATCGCACTTACGACAAAGACTTATACAAAGCTCACCTGGAATCTGTGCGATCTATTGTAGAACGAGCCCGTCCAATCGACGACATTTTTGTCGTCGGCGATTTCAATCTCCCAAAGTTGAATTGGACACACTGTCGAAACGGATTTCTTTTTCCCGACCCCGACCGATCCCAGTTCCATTCCTGTGCCCGTGATCTTCTCGACAGTTACAGTGCGAGCACTCTGCAGCAGATCAACCACGTGACAAACGAGGATGGTCGGAGTCTAGATCTCTGCTTCGTTAGTGTACGTGACACCGCCCCTGTAGTCACCGCCGCGGCGGTTCCACTCGCCAAGGTAGTCGCACGTCATCCGGCACTCATTATATCGGTCGACGGCAGCTGTAGCACCGAGTACCGAGAAGAGATCGCCCTGGTCCGATACAACTTCCGGCGCGCCGACTTCGAGAGTTTGTCCCGCGCCCTACGTGGTATCGAGTGGAGCAGCGTTCTGGACCCTGTAGACATTGATTTAGCAGTCGACACGTACACATCTATTCTGGGCAGACTGATTGAACAGTTTGTGCCGAAGATTCGGAAGGTGGTTTCCCATCACCTTCCCTGGCAAACCCAAGAACTTCGCCTCCTCAAGACCCAGAAAAGAGCTGCCTTTAAGGTTTCCAACGGATCTGTACACTTACGCGACTACTATCTTCGGATTAATCACAGCTATCAACGATTGAGTCGCAGGTGCTTTGCAAACTACCAGCGCAAAATGGAGAAGAAATTGAAAACCGACCCGAAGAAATTCTGGAAATTCGTCAACGAGAGCCGTAGAGAATCTGGATTGCCGACTTCAATGCGGTTGGCTGACGAAGAAGGAGATGATGCAGACAAAATTTGCCAGCTTTTCGCGAAGAAGTTTGCCGGTGTATTCTGTGCGGAGCCTATTACTGATGAGGAAGTTCGAGCCGCCGCTGAAAACGTTCCACGTCGGGATGAACTACTGGCTTCGATCGAGATTGATGAAGGTACCATACAAGCCGCTGCAGCCAAACTAAAACACTCTTGCTCACCAGGACCGGACGGGATACCGTCTACCCTGCTGAAACGTTGCTCCTCCAGCCTATCGGCACCACTTTTACACCTGTTTCGTCTTTCGTTGAGCTCTGGAAAGTTCCCTGTTGCCTGGAAGCAAGCTTACATGTTTCCAGTGCACAAAAAAGGCGATCGAACTAACGTGGAGAACTACCGTGGGATTTCCGCCTTGTGTGCCACCTCAAAGTTGCTGGAATTGGTTGTGATTGATCCGGTTTTCTCGCATTGCCGCCAAGACCTTGCTGATGAACAACACGGGTTCTTTCCTAAGCGACCAATCTCCTCTGCTTCACCGAATCGATCATCAACAGCTTCGACGCCCACTCTCAAACCGATGCCATCTACACAGATCTGTCAGCCGCCTTCGACAAAATTAACCATCGCATCGCTGTTGCTAAGCTTGAGAGATTGGGTTTCCGAGGAAGCCTATTGGCCTGGTTCAAGTCTTATCTAACGGGACGTTCGCTGAGGGTGAGAATCGGAGACGCACTTTCCGATATCATCGACGCCACATCGGGTATCGCGCAAGGAAGCCACCTCGGTCCGGTGGTATTCCTGTTTTACTTTAACGACGTTAATTACACCGTCACTGGACCTCGCCTCGTTTACGCGGATGACCTCAAGCTTTTTGCTCGAATTGACAACTCGAACGACGCCGAAGCATTGCAGCGCGATCTTGACAGGTTTGCTGGTTGGTGCGATTTGAACCGCATGATCCTCAACCCTGGAAAATGCCAATCGATCACGTTCAGTCGGAGACACTTCCCAGTAACCTTCGACTACCGTATTAACGATACTTCTGTCGAACGGGTCACTCACGTGAAGGATTTGGGAGTCATCTTGGACACGCAACTCACTTTCAAGCAACATCTGTCATACATAATCGCCAAAGCCTCCCGACAACTAGGATTGGTAATCCGCATGACGCGCAAGTTCACTGACATTTATTGTCTAAAGACCCTGTACTGCTCGCTGGTCCGCTCCACTCTAGAGTACTGTTCGACAGTGTGGTCCCCGCACTACAACAACGCTGTTTGCCGCCTCGAAAGCATCCAACGAAGGTTTGTGCGATATGCCCTCAGGCAGCTGCCGTGGACAAATCCCTTGCAACTTCCGCCGTACGAACAACGCTGCCGTTTGATCGACCTCGATACACTCCAGCTACGACGAGACCTAGCCCGTGCAATGACTTCTGCTGATGTCCTACTCGGCCGGATTGATTGCCCTGACCTGCGTAACCAGATTCAGCTCCGAGTGCCTACCCGTCAACTACGCCACACGCCAGCTCTCGAAGTTCCGTTTCGTCGCACCAACTACAGCGCGAATGGTGCCATCAACGGACTTAAAAGAGCGTTTAACAAAGTGTCCAGTGTGTTTAGCTTAGATGTGTCTCGTACTACGTTGCGTTTTAAGTTTGTGTCCTTGTTAAGATCTTTGTTACGCATGTAAATTTAGTTTTAAGTTCATCATTGGGGCAAAATAAGTGCCTGTTGAGAAGCAATAAACAATTAAAGCGTGTCAGCGTAAACGATTGCTGCTGTAAATTATAGTTGAAAGGGGTGATTTTGTTGTGATCAAGATTTGTGATGTGGTGCAAGAATGTCCGGAATGGACGACAGTTTTAGCGAGTACGAAGAGGAGGAACAATTGGACGACGAACCTAGAAAGAAGATGGATTGGATCATGAGACGATTTCGGACTTGGACTCAGAATCAGAAAGTCCTCAATCGAAGAACCGGATTGGTTAGTATCATTGAAAATATTGAGCAACATAAACAGCATAAAGTATTGTCGTCACAGCACTAAAATGAAGTTCTAGGTGGCCTGTTCCGGGTGGCCACATGGGGTCAGATTGACTTTGTATAGGCTAATATGGACTCGTGGAACAATTTCATGAACTTTGACATGTCACATGCCCCATTTCGCCAAAAGTAGTATGTTGGCCATACCTACAGATTGGAACCGGAAACCCGGAACCGGTTCCGGGTGGCCACATAGGGTCAGATTGACTTTGTATGGGCTGATATGGACTCGTGGCACAATTTCATGAACCTTGACAAGTCGCTTGCCCCATTTCGCCAAAAGTAGTAGGTTGGCCATACCTGCAGATGGGAACCGGGAACCCGGAATCGGTTCCGGGTGGCCACATGGAGTCAGATTGACTTTGTATAGGCTAATATGGACTCGTGGCACAATTTCATGAACTTTGACATGTCACATGCCCCATTTCGCCAAAAGTAGTATGTTGGCCATACCTCAGGGTGGCCACCAGATTTCGATTTTCAATTTCCCGGTTTTTTCCCGGTTTTCTCCGAGCCCAGAAGGAATTTTCCGAAATGTTTTTAAACCAAATTACAATGTTTTTTATGCTAACGTTAGTACCAACATACTTTTTGAACGCATACATTTGGTTCAAAGTTTGAATTCCTCAAGAAAGCTTTCAAATCTTGAGTAAAAAGTAAGTAAGTTGTAAACGAACCGTTTTTATCTGTTTCCAATCCAAACATCTAATTTCCATAATGATTGGGATTTTTCATCATCATACATGCAGATTTTATAAACTCAAAATAAAAATCGTTTAATTTTTTTAAAATGAGATTGATTATTACTACAATTTATTAATTTTGTAGAAAAGATCTGCAAAAATAAATTGTTATCAACATTTATGTAAATGCTCGTTAATTCGTTAGTTGCCCCGAAAAATCAGGGGGCAAAAAAATATTTTTCAAAAAACATTAAAATTTCAATTGAAATTTAAGTGCAATCAGCTGAAATCAATATAAAATGCATTCCCTTGCGTTTGGAATCATTTTTAAGCATGTTTGGGTTGATTTAATAATCTTTTAATTTTTAAAATTTTACACCTTTAGTTTTTTTTTTGAAATTTTTGTTACCGTCAAATCTTACATTTTTTGAAGACTAATGGTTGCAAAACAAATAAACTAGTGTAAAATGCATTTTTGAACACTTTTTCCATTCAAATGTTGAGACTATGGATTGTTCCCCCACTTGACCCCGGCCAGAGCCGAGAGACAAAAACTTTGAAAAATATTAGCATCGGCTTTTTTTTTTCAACATGATCTCAATTTTTGTGTTGATGTAGTAACCACCTAAAAGTGATTGCCTGTATTTCAAGTGACTTTTTTGTAGCAGAATTCTAAATATATTGTATTTTTCAAATATCTGAAAGTTTCACATAAATTTCAAACGACATTTAAAAAAATACTTTGCAAAAAAAATCATTGCAAGTTGTCCTTAATAATTTGTCTGGCTGAGAATCTCAAATATTATCAAATAAAATAATATTTACAAACAGAAACTCCATGATATTATTATTTTTATGTTGAAATATATTATAATTCAACGGTTCTCAACTTTTTCTAGGCTATGTACCCTTTTTAGTGTTACTTAAGCTGCGGGTACCCCCTAGCGTTCATACATGATTTTTTTCGTTTGCATGAGATTTTTCTACATTCCAATTCACGAAGAAAGAAACTTGAATTTTGAAGTATTAAAAATGTCGTAAATCATGTTTCTAGAGTTGTTTAAAAACATATACTGGATAGGCCACACAACGTCCATGTACATTTCTTCAAATCAGTTTTCTTAATAAAGCTTCAAAATAAAATGTTGTACCCTGTTTTTCTTTAAAACTATCTACTATCTGGAGAAATTCCTTTTGTTAATTAAATTTTCGCTGTCTTTTTCATTTCTACAGACATCTCCCATTTTTTTTAAATTTTAATTTTTGGAGATTTAAATTTTGTAAATAGTATTTTATTGAAGTTTTTCAATATTTTCAATTGAAAAATTATCTATTAAATGGTTGAGAAAATTCTTTTCTGCTTTCTTTTTTGAATATTTTTGATCCATTCTTTTGTTGCTGAGATACAGGCCAAGAAAAATATTTTAAAATAGTGTATTTTGTGTGACAATTTGAAGGAAATGTCTGATCTTTAAATTTAGAGAAATATTTACTGTAATGTTGTTTTCGTACCATGAGATCCATAATTTCCACTTACAAAAAATCCTAATTTTTATTTTATGCAAAACTAATATTTAAGCAAAAAAGGTCGAATTGAAAATATCCAAATCATGAAACATAAAATTCAAACATAGTTTTCGCGAATTCTTCGTTTAGAATAACAGGAATAATATTCTTATTGAGAAAAGAACATATTGAACTCATTAAAGAGGCTTTTGTCAAATTTTTACTAAACTTAAAATGTTTTCCCGGTTTGTCAGTCGAATTCCCGAGTTTTTCCCGGTTTTCTCCCGGTGGATAAAAATCCCGGTTTTTTCCCGGTTTTCCCGGTTTTTCCCCGAGGTGGCCACCCTGCCATACCTACAGATTGGAACCGGAAACCCGGAACCGGTTCCGGGTGGCCACATAGGGTCAGATTGACTTTGTATGGGCTGATATGGACTCGTGGCACAATTTCATGAACCTTGACAAGTCGCTTGCCCCATTTCGCCAAAAGTAGTAGGTTGGCCATACCTGCAGATGGGAACCGGGAACCCGGAATCGGTTCCGGGTGGCCACATGGAGTCAGATTGACTTTGTATAGGCTAATATGGACTGGTGGCACAATTTCATGAACTTTGACATGTCACATGCCCCATTTCGCCAAAAGTAGTATGTTGGCCATACCTACAGATTGGAACCGGAAACCCGGAACCGGTTCCGGGTGGCCACATAGGGTCAGATTGACTTTGTATGGGCTGATATGGACTCGTGGCACAATTTCATGAACCTTGACAAGTCGCTTGCCCCATTTCGCCAAAAGTAGTAGGTTGGCCATACCTGCAGATGGGAACCGGGAACCCGGAATCGGTTCCGGGTGGCCACATGGAGTCAGATTGACTTTGTATAGGCTAATATGGACTCGTGGCACAATTTCATGAACTTTGACATGTCACATGCCCCATTTCGCCAAAAGTAGTATGTTGGCCATACCTACAGATTGGAACCGGAAACCCGGAACCGGTTCCGGGTGGCCACATAGGGTCAGATTGACTTTGTATGGGCTGATATGGACTCGTGGCACAATTTCATGAACCTTGACAAGTCGCTTGCCCCATTTCGCCAAAAGTAGTAGGTTGGCCATACCTGCAGATGGGAACCGGGAACCCGGAATCGGTTCCGGGTGGCCACATGGAGTCAGATTGACTTTGTATAGGCTAATATGGACTCGTGGCACAATTTCATGAACTTTGACATGTCACATGCCCCATTTCGCCAAAAGTAGTATGTTGGCCATACCTACAGATTGGAACCGGAAACCCGGAACCGGTTCCGGGTGGCCACATAGGGTCAGATTGACTTTGTATGGGCTGATATGGACTCGTGGCACAATTTCATGAACCTTGACAAGTCGCTTGCCCCATTTCGCCAAAAGTAGTAGGTTGGCCATACCTGCAGATGGGAACCGGGAACCCGGAATCGGTTCCGGGTGGCCACATGGAGTCAGATTGACTTTGTATAGGCTAATATGGACTCGTGGCACAATTTCATGAACTTTGACATGTCACATGCCCCATTTCGCCAAAAGTAGTATGTTGGCCATACCTACGGATTGGAACCGGGAACCTGGAACCGGTTCCGGGTGGCCTCATGGGGTCAGATTGACTTTGTATGGGCTTATATGAACTCGTGGCACAATTTCATGAACTTTGACATGTCGCATGCCCCATTTTGCCAAAAGTAGTATGTTGGCCATACCTACAAATTGAACCGGGAACCCGGAACCGGTTCCGGGTGATTGACCAAGTGTCCATCCTATCCAGAATTGCTCCAAGGCTTTGGAATAACCTTTCTGTGACTTATGATGAATAAATAACTACAAAAGTTTACTTATTTACAACTTTTTGGATAATTATTGTAGAAAGAAAATGACCTGGCTACCCTGGACCCGATCTGGTCCACGGAATTCCGGAATATCTCCGGCCAAAGGGCTCGGATCGGATTTCTTCATAGAGCACCGTGTTCTCTGGAAGTTGGCCGATCCAACGATTCTAAAACGAGTCAAATTGGTTGTATTGGGGCCGAGATATGATTTTTTGAATATTAAACTTTCACGTGGTACTCTAAGGGTTAAGTGAGGCAATCCTTAAAATCTAGAGTTTTTTTTGATTAGGTCCTATAAACATATGAAAGACAATGGTTTATTGGTCCTTTTAAAAAAAAACTCTGGAAATGTCTTCTCTCATTTGTACACGGAAACTAAAATCATGATTGAATTTGTATGCAAACTGCATATAAACGAACTTTAAATCAGCGTTATGAAATCTATGACACAGCCTTATGAACCTCATTTGACCACATATAATTAATAACAAACATCTCTATAGATTTTATATGCGAACTCCTCATAACCGAGCTTGTTTTCTGCTTATTACACAGTATTTTCCTGACAAATACAATCCATGAGCACCGCATATAAAATGTATGTTCACGATACTATAGATTTTTGCAGTATGCTTGTACACATAACACTTATGTGCAATGCTCACAACATTTATGGGTGGTTGCTTGAATGTGTGCATAATCCAAGCATAACCGTTCATTATTAAACAAGATGGCGATAAATTAAACAAACATAGTTTTGCTTGCGGTTTTTCTTTAATATAAATTGCAGTTTTGTTTTAAAAATAAAAGTTTTCCATAGTGAAAAGGCTCGGAAAAAGGTGCATTTGAAATCATTGAACATTTCAGCAAAGGTTTGCCAACTTTAATAATTGCTCGCATGGCAAGATTTGATATAATTTCCTCTTTCGTCCAGCATTTTCCAGCGTCCGGAAGCGCCGCACACAGTCCCGCTAACGCATGATGCTGGCAGAGACCGAGAAGCCGGGAGACCGGGAGAGCAACAGCCAGCAGAAGCGCTGAAGAAAGAGCAACAGAAAGTGGCCGCCGCAAACCCTCCTCCGTTCGTCCCACTTGCCCGCTTCCAGCTCGGCATCCACGCTCGGTGAGAAAAAGGTTAGCGAAGAAGATCAACATGTGCGCCACCATCAGCAAACCAACGTTCCGACCACCAACTCTTCCACCCCTGATACACCCACGTCGAGGAGACCATCGTGACGGACGACGATGACCGCGAAAGATCTGTTCAAAACGTCTCCCGGCCCACCCATCGCACAGTGGGAAAAAAGGGCCCAAAAATTACCGCAACATGATTTCGCGCAAACCATCGATTGCTATACACCAAAAGCTTCGTTTTTGCACCAGGAACAATAATCCGATGAAAAATCGCACTGCACGGACCGGTGGCCGGAGTACAGGCCACCGGAAGATCCGGATTTTTGGAAAAACTGTCAGATTTATCCAATTGTGAACTGATAGGCTTTCTTCTACCATGAATAGGCATGCAAAACAATCCTAGAATAATATTAAATACCATAGGACCCATCGGAACCGGTTCCACTGATCTCCGGTGGCCACATCCGGAACCGCATTAGGAAACAGCGTAAACTAGTCATGCGATGTATCAAACTTCTTGATTTTCCTAATCCTTCCTAAATAAACGTGCGTCGTTTTTGTGTCATTTCAGGTGCCGCCGAGAACGCCAAGTAAACGTTCCGGGGAGGAGTTTGTAGCGATTTGGAGAGGTTTGGATGGCTTGTTGGAGAGCTTGCCAGGACCGACTCCGAATATGGAGAAGCAGTTTCGGGCTAATCGAAAGAAAGTCAGCAACGATGCCGCTAAGATCCGGCCACGTGCAAAAAGAGGTTCCCGCAGTCGGACGTGATTGTTTGTAAGAGAATATTAATTAAAAAAAAAACATGTAAAATAAAACAAACGTTAGTTAGAAACACAACTTTGTGATAAATATTGAAAGAAAATTAAAACAGGAATTTTGCATTACTAATACAACATAAAAGTAAAATTCATTATTATTAAAAAGCAAATGAGAACTATAATAAGAATTATGAATTTTACACATACATGTTATAAGTTGGTGCATATTCAAATCTGTGTGCATTGCATATACCGTTCATGTTTCGTGCATATACATTTTATATGCGTAAGCATACTTCAAGTTCGTATCCATGTATGTATAGTGCTCATACAGTTTATATGCAAGGCACACGCCGTTTATGAGCAGAAGCATTCTGCAAAAATCTATATGTGAAACTAATAGCAACAATCATGATTTTAATTTCAGTGTACCTTATTTGACTCGTTGCTTTTTAATATTTGAGTGGAATTTTGTACAACATTCAATTCTTTGTCTTATGTTCTCAATTTTATTATTATCTCTATACTGTCTACCTGAGTAATTTGATCTATTTTCAACGTAAACAATTTCAACTGCTTATTCTTCTCTAATTCATTATTTGATCTATAGCAACTGAATCCATTAACTGCATCTATCAACACTATGTCTCTATTAAGAAAATTAGCTAATGTCGACCACAATCTTTCATTAGGAAGTAGTTCTTCTTCATCTACATAATGCAATATTTTCTTTATATTGTGACCAACCACCTTGGTATGCCCACATCGTCTCATAAACCTTCCCTGAACACTCGGGTCATTTGAAGAGGTCGACCACTTAGAAGAGCTAGAGTTAGGGTAGATTTTCAACCAAGAAACGCAAAATAAGCACAACATTTGCAAATATAATAAATCTGCACCAATTCGTCAAACAACAGTCGTTTTGAATTTTAAATAGCTAGAAAAAAGTAATAGAATGGCACAAGAGATTTGCATCACACATCACATTAGGCATTGTTTTCAGTAGCGACAACTTGGCTACTCTTATCAACACCCACGAAACGCAGAGATGAACGCAACCTCGACTTCTGCGTGATCTTCGAGGGCACTTCGGAGTCTGGACGGGATCGACTCGTTCACTTGCTTGAGTACCAGAAAGGAGTTCACACGCTCACGAAGATCTAACACCAGTGAGTAGAACCGCGATTTGAGAATCTCCCACGAGGTCGAGGAAGCCCCGAAAGCCACCGTCTACGGCTGAGGGATTGCGCGATCGTACGGCCATCCGTAACCTGGCCAAGTCCCGCGAGTTTAGTGTTCGACCAGCACGTTAATTACCCTGGATTGCCCCTTGGCAAGTGTTCCTGCTAGCCACGAGCTAAGCATCGCTGGGCTCCGTTACACATAGCCACCGCCACGAACCGCACCGGAGTGTGCCTGGACGTGCACGACAACCACGCACGGTCCATCGAACGTCCCGGATCGGCTACTACGGGTACGGAAGCGAGTACGAGAGACGCCGTGTCACGAGGTTCCGGACGGGAACGTGACTTCGGCGAAGACTACGGTGTTCCACGCCGGAACGCTGGAAGTCCTGCAACACGAGGAGGAGACGGCAGGCAACGAGAGGTCCCAGGTCGAGGACGGGGACGGAGCGTGGACGAGATCCGACCACCCACGCGTCGGGGGATACACCAGATCCCGATGTCCACGAGCGACGCCGAGAGTAGCTGATCAGCGGGCCCATACACTGACACCACACAAGTAAGTCCGGTTAGGTAGCGTAGGGAGTAGGTTGTTAGGGCGGATTCTCAAATAAACGTGCCATGAAAACGTAGACGTGGTCTTTTCCCTCTTTGCTTTCAAATGAAGATTAACTGAGTGAGCCGACCCTGGGTGTTCTTGGGGGGTTTTGTGCGACTGAGCGGGTTGTAACAAAGGGAAAGTTACAATATCTTTAAGCAAAGCCCATGGTAATTCTTCAAATGCACAAGATTCTGGACTTATACCACTAACTTGATAACTTATAGCCCATAAGTAACTATATTTATGTCTAACCATTTGACGTACTTTAATCCTATAATTGGCAACCGTTCTCCAACTAAATCCATTCACTTTCGATCTATTCTCAGCGCTTCTATTACCATTCGACGTCTCCATGTCCAGCACCATTCTATCGTCATCATATTCACTTTGCAACCCATCACCCAAACTTAACCCTCCCCCCATTCCTTTCTCGTCCCCCCCTGCCGGATTCCACTGACCCCTACCAGTACCCTGTTTGCGATCACTTCCCCCTTCTGCCCGATTCGCAACCACCACCTCGCTGCGCTCCTCCTTTTCCACTCCTCCTTCCCACAGCTTTGAACCTTTTCCCTGCTGGGGCAACTTCTGTTCCAAAGCTGCACCAGGACCTGATGAACCACCTTCCACGTTTGCTTGTATCAGCTGTTGTCGATCCTTACGGGTCGATGTTTCATCCTCTTTCAACACACTACTGTAATGATTGATCCCATTGTAGTGGATCTCGATCACCGGTCCGCTCCCCTCTCCGATCACAACTGGTGCATAGTGCGGGTTGAGCACCTTCACTGTCCCTCCATACAGTCCTTGGATGGCCATGATCGATTCCGTGCTGGCCCATGTGTGGTCTTCACCTAGATCCTACAGTAGGCCCTCGAACTTTTCGTCGTCTGTGCCCAGGAAAGGATTTCCATCTTGATCCCTCCTCCCAGCAGCAATTTCCATCAGAATAATATGACGCATTTCGTCCGCATGCCGCCGGATGTAACGAACCACCATAGTTCTTAAGTTATGGGCACGTTGTCGGAAGTCCACATCAAAGATTCGTCTTCCTAAGTTTTAAAATTCAAAATATTGTTTTAAAATTCTTGCCCTTATGGATTTTCTTTTCAAATTTAAAAATATTTCCACTGACCAGTGATCTGCTGCAGAACGGCGTAGAAAAACAATTTTCATCACCTGGAACATCCACGACTTTTACTCTCCCTCCCGGATACACTGCTACATTGGCCACTTCCATAATCTTGTCACTTGGAACTGGCTCCATAACGCATTCAATTTATGAACTTTCTTTGTTGTTTTTAATTTTTCAAACATCGATGTTGAGATGCAAATGACAAACAATACGCGCGCAATTTTTGACAGGAGCTTTCTAGCTACACACACATACACACACATTTAGGTAAGGGTGGGGTATATGAATAAAAATACCCAAAATCAAACTCGTTGGGAGGTATGGGGAGTGTAGATTTATTTAATTTAATTTTAAAGGCTTTAGCTTAAATGAATGCCAACATTTAAAATTTCTTTTATCCTTATCAACAATTGATAATCAATAAGAGTAACGGTAATCTAATTAGGACAATTTTAGCAAAATATCACAAACAGGCTAATGTGAAACTGTAAGCAAGGAGTGTATCCCGCTCACTCTCAAAGTTAACATCCATTGCCGTGATCAGGACACATACCTTGTCAATAAACCCACTGGCTCCTGTAGAATTTCAAAACAATTTAAACCACTCTTTCCTGTCAGATCAGAATAGATTTATATAAAGACGAGAAGAAAAATCCAATTGGACTTTTCCCTTGAAAAAGCTTTTGGTTTTCCCACTGAAAACCCACAACACCTCGTTTCAATCACTCCAACTCACCACTCTTGTCGGTCCTGTATCATCATCTCTGAGCAATTTCAACAATAATACAACTAACAGACTTACCCTTACTGTAAACTTTCAACCTTACGTGTCCGATTTTCACAACAATCCAATTTGAATTTGGAAATACGACGACCACTTCGTTTCCTTAGATGTGTCAAAACTTACAAAACGTAAACACCAAGCAAGAGCTGCGTTCGCGCACACCCCTTGAAGTTATCCCCTGACAATCAACACACTTATCGACACAATTATCGACAAAAAAAACATTTTTTTCTCCGGTCAAGAAGAAGAAGACACAATCGTTTACAGAAAACCGAGCTAAAATGCTTCAAATCACAATCAAAATCACCGAACTTCACTCTACTATGCTGAAGCACAGCCTAAAGTTTACTTTGATACCACACACGAGCTTGAGAATCACCAAAAACACCAGAAAAAACAAAAACCAAACGGAGCGTCGCGACAATCGACCGACTCGAACCACAGACAAGCAGACCTCCCTTCGATTGACACAGCTTTCAGTACTGTTAAATTGTATTGTTTACGTTACGAAATCTGCAAAAAAATCAAATCCAACGCAATTTTTTTTCCCAAAACCAGTAGACCAATCTTCTGGTTTTTTTTGACACGAGCTACTACCGCCGGAAAAAAACAGACGTCAGCGAAACAAAACGCTGATTCAGTGCCAGTAACCGCTGCACCAGCGAAAAAAAAACCACTGGACCTGCGCTTTGTATCCCCAAACCAGCAGAAGAATCTCCGATCCCCCAAGCAGCGAAAATGTTCACTAAACACGGGGTTGGGCACATGCTTCATCCGTAGCGCATTTGGAGCAACTCCGGTAAATTTACGTAAATACCGTAAATATCGAGGTAAATATGGATGCACATGATGCGCTGAAGTCACTGCATGATTTATATCAGTGTTCTGGCGAGACGTCACTTTTATAAAAGTGACGTTTTGCCAGTAAAAAAATCGAGCGTCTTTTTGACAGCTGCTTCTACGTGATTTAAGAAAAAAGCACTTTCTCTGGACTTTTTCACCGCAAGTTTCCCCACAAGAACCCGTGACTATCCAACGGCCAAGACCCATGAAAGATTTCGGATCGCCGTAGCAGTAGCTGTTGCTGGCATAGCCGACGAGTTGCGAACCAACGGAACAGCTAGACGGCTGCCGGACGATCAAATTTAACCAGGACCAGAACAACCAGACAGCTTCCGGACCATCCAACGGCCCAGTGTCTTGCGAACCTTCGTGGTGAACCGACACTACACACAAAAAATATTACGGTAATGACAAAAGTAACTTACTTTTGAATTAAATAGTTGATAAAATTTGCTGCATTAAAAGTTTTTTCTTGTTTTGAAAATGAAAACTTTTACTGCTACAGTTTTGAAAATCTCATTGCTCACTGATTTAAAAGTTTTTACTTTTAATTCGACTGTAAATTTTTTTTCATTTTGACGTTCTCGTGTAACCGTGTACGCCTAAGTCGCAAATGTAAACAAACACTTTGGTGGGTCCGGTGGTACTGGTGAGTATAGGACGCAAAGCAAAGCCAACCGCGGCAGCAGCCAGGACTCGGACGCGGAAACCTTCGTGAGCCAAACAGCAGCAGCGGAACGCCTTCGAAGGATGGTGGTGCAGGAGTGGGACGAGGTCGAGTGCTCGAAAAGGACAAGGCCAGCTTCCTGCAGGAACTGCAAGCTGTTCCGGGACCGGAATGGGTAAAGGAAGCTTGGGTGCTGTGTGGGGTTTGTGATTAATTTTGTTTGTTTTTGTAGGATGGAAGGTAAGAATGTGGATTCGCACCGGTTGTATTCGGTGTTGGTGGCCCGGGATTGGAGGTTGAAGGTCAATTCCCGCGAGGACTGGGGCGATATTATCGAGAAGATGGCGCTGCCGCAGCGTTGCATGAACAACGAGTTTGCGTTGAAGAAGATTAACGTCTGGTTTTTGGACAAGTACGAGAAAGTTAATTTTCACGGTGAGTTGACGGATCCGACGAAGAGGAGGACGACTAGCGGCATAATCGGAGGTGGTCAGCGCAGATGTTGCACGGTTGCAGGCGGTTTACAACACCGGTGAGTATTGAGAATGTGTGCAGTGGTTAGCCAACTTCACTTACTTCCATCTCTTTTAGCAACTTCCCGCCCAGCCGAATGAATCTGGACAGTGAGCCAAAAAAAAATCTATGTCATTCTCGAAGTAGGATTACGTGCTCAAAACGAACTCCGTACCGAGGGCCTCATCAACTCCATGTTCCGGATGCGCTTCCAGGATCCAGAACTCCCCGTTCAGGCACTTTACTTTCCAGCCGGGAAACGTCGACCACCCTTCCCGAATCAATGGCCAACTCCTCCAAGACTGTCCTGATTGAGGCCGGAAACGTGACCATCGTGTTACACTGCTGTCGCGCGTTGAAGCCTCCATCCGGAACCGTCCAGCCTGGGGTATTCGGAAGTGACCGGTGGCGTACCGTATGAAGCAGAAGCTAGTGAAGAAGCGTTAAATACAAAAAAAGTGTTTTCCTAACATACTAATTAATTTTTTTTAATAAATGTAAAAAAACCAAGCACTTTTTTCTGAAATTATCCCTGTAGTGCTAAATGTTCAGTATTCTTGCCATAAAAGGTTTCTTTTCCAATTAAAAGTAAAATACTTTTACCAATACAACGATTTTGTTCCATAAATGTATGGTAGTATCAAAAACTTTCCAACTTTTAAATTGAAAAGTTTGAACTTTCTACGAATATTCACCAACGCGAACTTTCAATCCAACGAACGATCTTTTTAAATTTAGAGTAATTTTTCTTTGTGTGTAGAGCTGCGGTATTTTTTACTACCTAAGCTCAGAGTTATTTCAAACAAAATTCACAGTCTTTTTAAAGACTACCTGAGTTACTTTCAAAATTCTAAACAGTCTTTTCAAGACTAACCCCACCTGAAATTTTGTTGTATTTTACAAACGAAGCCATCTTTTAAGAGAACTTTGCTTGCAAAATGCGTCAAAACAAAGGTAAACGCAAATCTTCTGAAGATTTGGTCGTTACGTCGGTGAAGCGTTTGAACGCTAAGCCGGCTAACGGAAACAGAAAAAGAAAACAGCCTCATCCGAGGTCTGATTCTGATTCTGAAAGTGAGGCCAATCCTCCAATTCCATTGGCAAACAGTTTCGGTGTTTTATCCGAAACTGTTGACAAGGATCCTTCTCCTCGTACTGAGCCTTCTGCCGTCAAGAAACGAGTAAAGGCTCCGCCAATTGTAGTGACTTCCGTCTCCGATTTGGCCAGCTTTCGAACGCAACTGAAGAATTGCAAGGAAACTTGCAATTTGAAGGTTTCGTTCCAGCTTGGTCGAAGAGGAGAATGTCGCTTGTTGACGGAATCTTTACAAGATCACCAAACTTTTGTTGGTTATTTGAAAAACCACAAACACAATTTCTACACGTATGAGACCAAGAATGCTCGTCCATTCAAGGCGGTCCTGAAAGGTCTCTCCAACGACT